>NW_006921649.1:5130181-5132182 GCF_000298275.1 Orycteropus afer afer
TGGTGCGGGATCGGGCAGTGTTTCGTTCTGCTGTGCATGGGGTCGCTATGAGTCGGAAACGACTCGACGGCACTTAACAACAACAACAACAACATTGTTACATTTAATGGAATCTCCAGGTGGTACAAACAGGTAAGCACTCAATTTCTAGCCAAAAGGTTGGCAGTTTGAACCAACCCAGAAGCATCTCAGAAGACAGGACTTATGATCTGTTTCTGAAAGGTATCAGCTTTGAAAACCCTATGAAGCAGTTCTACTCTATCCACATGGGATCACCACAAATGAGAATCTACTCAATAGCAACCATGACCACCGACGACAGTATTATATTTCACACATAATCATTAACAAATCCACTTTAATTTCATCTGAGATCGTAACAGTATCTCAAAGCTAACATTAATATCATCTCCAATTACCTGACATAAGCAGGATAAGCATGTTTTATCATATTTATCTATGTGGGACTCAAGTCGGTTTCACACAGTTAACAGGTGCTAAAATCCAGTTATTATTTTTTATTCAGTGCTCATTCTCTTCATTTGTAACTGTGCTACTTATAACCATATAGAAAATTTAACACTCAACATCAATTTCTGCAGTGGTCCATCAGCCCCTATGCCAATTACTAAGGCCTTTTGTCCAAATGTTCTAATGACCGCTATCCATGATACAACTCATGCACACATTTGAAAATTTTGAGGCTTTCACCAAAAAGCTGTCACCTGTTACCTCAATGATCTATTGCTTAGATCTCCTACTGTGGATATTCTGGTCTTTCTTTTGTTTTGCTATATACCTACACTGTTGTCAAGGATACCAAGCTCTTTACTGTCTTGTTTGAACAGTCCACAAGGTGTTCTATTAAAAGTTCCAATTAAATGTGTACAGCCATTCACCTGTACATTCATCTCTTTACTCCCTGGCCCACCTACACTCAACTAACTACCTGATCTAAAAAATACCATGGGGTCAGAAGTCATCAAGAGAATGAACAAAAAGGCTTGAGATCTCTGGGTATCACATAACAGCTATGGCAATGTTATATCAAGTAATTGCTTCTTGAACAAAGCAGAATGAAACCAGGTTGAAAGATGTAAATTAAAAAAAAAAAAAAGCAAGAGAATGATAAACAGTTCTTAATTTTTTAGCTATTGTATTATTAATATTTTAAAGGTCAGAAGGGTGTTTTCAATGTGAAAATTATTGTTTTAGATAGAGCAAGGAATTGTTGAAATAAGCAGAGAAACTTCTATATCATTATAAAATTAGAAAAACTATTGCAATTGAAATTACATCATATATTTAGTAAATGTCTATATTTATAAAGTTAATTTTGAATTTATGAGGTAGTATAGCATAGTGGTGAAGAGAGCAGGCTATGAAGTCAGAGTTATCATCATCATTATTATTATTACTTGTTACTTATATATACTTGAGCAATATATAACCCTCTTTGAGCCTCAGTTTCATAATCTATAAAATGAAATTACTAAAATGGCTAATAATAGCATCTATATCATGGCATCTTGTAAGCATATAATAAGATAATGCATGTAATGGGCTGAGTACAGCTTTTGCACAAGTTAAGTAAGAATCAATATATATTAGTTTTCATTAAATAATACATAATGTTATTAAGGAGGATGTGGCAAGTGATTCCTTTTATTTTCTGTTTAGGTTTTTTAAATTTATAAAATTTATACAGCTATTTTAAACAATTTGTAGAAAGTTTTGAATATTTTCAATAAGCTAGCACTGGTTCAATGTGAAAGTGATGACCAGTCAAAAAGCACAGGATGCTTAGCCTATGCAAAGGTAGGCTCAGTGGAACATGGTGTTGGCTGTCATAAGAGAGAGGTTACACTTATTCTGTGTAATCACAGACAACAGAAATAGATGTGTGAGTAGAAAGTTCAAGAAGGGAGATTTTGATACATTGCAAAATATTAGCATAGTGCCTGAGGCATTTGACTGCTAACCAGAAGGCTGGTAGTTCAA
>NW_006921649.1:5133237-5134502 GCF_000298275.1 Orycteropus afer afer
CCGAGGCAGTATCACTACGGAAGTAGGATTGCCCAACCTTCCTTCCGAGGAGTGGCTGGTGGGTTTGAACAGCCAACCTTCTGGTTAGCAGTCAAGTGCTTTTAGCCACTATGCTACCAGAGCTCCTCTGGCATGTAGTAAACAATAAATATTTGTAGTAAAAAATAAATATTTGTTATTATTTTATTAATGAATGAATTCAGGTACTGAGATATGAAGGAACCAAGATAAATGATATAATATTTTGTTATTTAAGAATTTAGTCCTTGAGAAAATATTGAACACAAATACACAGAATCCAAGAGAGTAAATGATATGGGCATATGTTTCTATAGGAATCCATTCATTCATTGAGCACATATGTTTAAATTATCTATAAACAAGAAAGAAAATGTACCTTACATCATAGACTTGTTGTAATGTTGTTGTGATGTTGTAATGGAAGAATAATCTCAAAAAAATTCATAAAACATATAAAATAGGATAACATACAAAATAGGATATGTATAAAACTATAGCAAAGGTGGTTAGGAGTGACCTGTCTGAAGAGACAACCTATTCTGAGAATTGAATGATAAAAGGAAGTTTAGAAACAAGAGAAATTATTTCCAGATGGAATAATTAGGGTAACCCTCATAGGAAAAACAAAAAAAGAATTAGAGTACATTTTTGAAGGATGGATAGAATTGCATAATCTACGCATTCATTGATTCACTCAACCACACTTCATAAGTATGTGAGAATCCCTGTTATTAGCCCTGGTAATATAACAGAAAGCAAGAGAAAGAAGGTCTCATAGGGAGTCTAAGATGGAGAACAAGCAGATGTCTCCATTAGATATAAAAGAGCACCAAGAACTCCAAAGGTGAAAAAGTACATATAACTACTAATTGTTATCATAGCTACACACAAACCTCCACTGATAGTGGTAGCTGTGCATGAGGTGCATTGGCCAGATTCATAGCCAAGTCTCATGCATGAAAGGTGAGAATTCTACTGTTGGATCGCCAGTAACCTCCATCATTAGATAACAAGAAGCTGTTGTTGTTAGGTGCAATTGAGTTGATTCCGGTTCATAGCCACCTTATGTATGAAACTCTGCCCAGTCCTGCACCATCCTCTCAAACATTGCTCTGTATAAGTCTATTGTTACAGCCATTGTGTCATTCCATCTCATTGAAAGGCTTCCTCTTTTCCTCTGGCCATTTACTTACCAAGCATCTTGTCCTTCTCCAGGTATTGGTCCTTCTTGGTAACATGTCCTA
>NW_006921649.1:5136021-5143333 GCF_000298275.1 Orycteropus afer afer
TTCTATAAATTCTAGAGATAAGTCCCTTGTCAGATATGTTATTACCAAATATTTTCACTATGCTTTCTTTTAAGGAGCTTTCTGGCTATACTTCTTTCAAAATCGATTTGCTTGCTCTTTCAAATGTTACTAAAAAGTATTTTAAATAAGGAAGCCATATGATCAAATGTTGAAAACCAACCCAAGGGCAATTAGAACACTCTTTCAATATTTATGTGTGATATTATGTGATGCTTATTCATTAATTTATTTATTCTTACATTCATTCATTCAACAAATACAAATTATAAATACCTATTCAGTCCAAAGCAAGAAGGCTAGTAGAAACAGAGAAAAGGGGTGTGATATATGCAAATAAGTATGAAACAGACATATTTAAAACCAATACATGAAGGGGATTATGATTTCAAATGAAGTGAAAGTTCAAAGAAATAATGATAAAAATGTGTTTTTTTCCCTAAGATTTGTTAGAAAAATAGAAGTCTCTTCTTTAAAATCCATTTATGCCATTTTTCTAACTGCCTACCTTAGTCTGTTATGAGCAAGACTTAGAGTTGAATGAACAGATGACCCCAGATAAAAACAGTAGGATAAGAAAAACTTAATATATTCAGTCAACTGAAATAATTCATATTTTTAAGATTTCATTTAGACTATTATGAATAATTTTAATATTCAGTCTCTAAAATTTATGAGCTGTAGTAAGATGGTATTTTCAATCCACAAAGACAAACCAATTTATTTAGATGATATACAGTCTTACTAATGGTGAAACATTTAATATAAATTTTTTACTTTTATAATTTAAAATGAGCACCACACACATTTATTGAGAAGGCATCAAGGTCAAACTTTTCAAATGCCACCATCAGTTCTGTAAACTAATGCAAACTCATAGTTAAATAAACTGGTAAGTAATCATGCTGTTTTCTTTTTAAGATCACAAGAGTATGTAAAGTTTCTTTTATACAATTAACTTATTGCGTAAAAGAGCATATAGAAAGACATTATTGACATCAATATGAAGACAAAGTGGCAAGAACAAAATGGTTGTTGCGCTAGAAAATTCTTTAAAGCTGTTTGCTTAGCATGCAACAGCAGCCCCTTTGTAAAAGAATTCCCAAGCAGGACACAGAGGTGGGATAAGATTAGAAAGTATGTTTTTTGACCCATATCTGGAATCTTACTTAGCTGATTTCAACACATTTTCTTCTGAAAATGTAGATAATGGGAGTGGAGAAGTAATTCATGTTAAGAAAGGTCCTAGAATAACCCCTGGCAATATACCCTGGAGGTGTCTTGGTTTTCTCCTTTCCTGAGGTCTTAATTATTCCTATTTTATGTGAATCCTTTGAGATGGCCAGTATTCTTGCACTAAATTCCCATGTTGTTTAAGATAAATTGGTTTACATTGCTTACAACTGAAAAACAAAACAAAATTTAAAAAAGACCTTAATCTAAATAAATATGATCTGATCACATATATATGAAATAGAAAAATGTATAGAGACCGAAGTTTATTAGTGGTTAACAGGTATGGAAGGGAGAGGAGGAAGTCACTGCTTAGGGGACACTGTGTTCCTGTTAATGGTGGTAGAATAATTTGGAAACAGATAGTGGTGATGCTTGCACAACATGCAATGTTATTGAATTGCACTTGTAAAAAATTGGCTAATAGTTTGTTTATATATATATATGTGTGTGTGTGTGTGTGTGTGTGTGTGTGTGTGTGTGTGTGTGTGTGTGTGTATATATATATATATATATATATATATATATACAACAGAAAAAGGAACACTTCATTGTTTAAAATCAAGAACAGAGTGTTTCAGGTTGTAACCTTTCACCATACTTATTCAATCTGTATGCTGAGCAAATAATCCAAGAAGATGGATTATATGAAGAAGAATGTGGCATCAGGATTGGAGGAAGAATCACTAACAACCTGCTATATGCTGACGACACAACTTTGCTTATTGAAAGTGAGGATCACTTGAAGTACTTACTTATGAAGATTGAAGAATACAGTCTGCAGTATGGATTACATCTCAGTATAAAGAAAACAAAAATCCTCACAACTGGTCCTATAAGCAACATTACGATAAATGGAGAAAAGATTGAAATTGTCGAATACTTCACATTACTTGGTTCTATAATCAATGCCAATGGAAGCAGCAGTCAGGACATCAGACGACGTATAGCACTGGGCAAATCGGCTGCAAAGGACCTCTTTCAAGTGCTAGAGAACAAAGATGTCTTCTTGAGGACTAAGGTGCGCCTGACACAAGCCATGGTATTTTCAATTGCCTCATATGCATGTGAGAGCTCGACAATGAAAAAGGAAGACCAAAGAATAATTGATGCTTTTGAGCTGTGGTGTTGTCAAAGAATGCTGAAAGTACAGGTCTGTCCTGGAGTAACTGCAGCCAGGATGCTTTTTGGAGGCAAAAATGGTCAGACTTCCTCTCACCTACTTTGGTCATGTTGTCAGAAGGGACGATTCCCTGGAGAAGAATGTCATGCTTGGTAAGTGGAGGGTCAACGAAGGAAGGGAAGGCCCTCAATGAAATAGATTGACACAGTGGCAGTGGCAATGGGCTCAAGTATAGGAAAAATCATGGAACTGGCTCAGAACCGGGCGGTGTTTCATTCTGCTGTGCATAGAGTTGCTATGAGTCAGAGACGACTCAACGGCACCTAACAACAACAACAATATATCCAAAATGAACAGTAAAAAAAGACCTTAATCTATTCAGTTCTTCATGAACACAACCAATTACAATATGAATTTTTAAAATTAGCCTAACATTTTATAGTCGGCATAAGGTAGTTTTTCACTGAAGAAATTATACATGATTGGTAAAAAACTGATTTTTGCAACTTCAAAGCCAAGTTCCATTTTACATTGATTTTAAGATTTTGTAAAATATTTTATAGATTCTCCAATATTCCCTCCACCATGTACCAACCCAGAATAGAGAATTCCTACTGTAAGCAAAGGAAACGTGCCATGCTGCAAATATAGATGATCTTGAACTCTAAATCAATTGGAATAGATTTTAAAACAGAACTAGGACAAGTCATTTTAGTATTGAAGTTAAGACAGGAAATGGCACTTCCAGGGTAGTGCTGTGTCCTTGATATGATTCATTTCAGCCTGTTGCTCAAAATACTCAAAAAATTCTCTATCCTCGTTGAGGTTTCTGAACTGTTCAAGGGTACATTTATCAGCAGCAGGAAGAAATGCCTGGTAGTTAGAAAATTGACCTGTCTTTTTCTATTCTTTTCAACTCTGCTGTTTATGTCAATTTTTAGAATGACAGTGAGGGGACAGATTTTGGTAAGCTGAAACTTAATGTCATAGGAACCACAACTCTTTTATAACAATAATCGGTTATTAATCCTTTTCTTTTTGACCATTATATGTGTTGCTTTTTTATGTTTTTCATTGTGGGTTTTTTGTATGTGGGTTTTTCTAGTGACAGATTTTAAAAATCAATGGCTATGAAGTTGTTATGTTGGCGAATGTCTTGTGTATGTTTCCACCATAACAACAGTAAAAAAAAAAAAAAAAGAAGAAGAATAGATCAATTTTTATGTCTGCAAGGGAAAAAAATTAATGCCTATGACATGATTTTAAAAGTGTATCCACTTATCTTTTGTTAGCATGTGTAATTCAAGGAAGCTATACTGCGGGAAACTTCATTACAGTGCCCCTTTCTGGTAGAATTCAATTGAGAGATGCTATTACTGTATATTAATTGTTTGGGCTTCACTGTCATGGTTTATGATGTTAGGACAGACTCTTGATTGAGTTACATACTTGTATTCAACTAGGGACTGTGTATTATTGTACATGTTAATGCTGTAGAACCGCAGATGCTAGCCATCTGTAGATTTGATTTTTTCCCCCTCATAGTCCTCAAAAATGGAGCAATTTAAATCAAGACTCCTAGAGAGACTTACAAAATAAAATAAGCACATTAGTTGCAGATTTTAAAGCAAAGACAGTGTAAAATTAAAATTTGAAAGACTATCAAAAGTATTTGCATAATTAGAATCACTGGACATTTTAATCATTCTGGGTGGTCATTTAGAGTTAGAAAGGGGTTAGATTCAGAAACGGTACTTGTTTCTCAAGTCAAAATGTTTTTCTCTGGTTAAATGGAGGACAATGTTACATTATGCTACAAGGTGACTAAGAAGGATGATAAAATCCAAGGGGTTAAATCTTACTTGGGTGAAGAAGAAAGTATGAGTTTTAAGGCAAATCTGCTCTAACAAGACATTTAAGAGAGGGAGAATTCAATTTGCCTCTCACATCCTTCTCCTCTGCCACCGTACGAACTACTTATACTTCCCAGTATAGAGCAATTCTTCACAATCAAGTAGCCGAACAATAAAGATATCTGACTTGCAGCAGGATTTTATTTCTCAGATTATTTTCCTGAATTATTCCAAATTGTTGTTTTCCTACAAAATAGATCCTTACTAAGATTTGTCACTAATGCACTATTATAGTAGGACAATCATTTACCTTTGACATCTCTGTGTTCACTTAATGTCACTTAATGTCAACGTGGATAGATCTACTGCTTTTTCACAGTAGTAGTATGACCTCCTCTTTGAAAATAAGAGATATACACCCCATTGCTCTGGCCAAATTCCAGGTTAGGTAATTACATCCTGTTACCTAAAGACTCCCTGTAGTTTCAATTAGAAAAATCATTTTGCCTCCTTCTCCTACCTGTGGTGTAGTATAAGGGTAGGTACTGCACCGCTAAACTGATAACTTGTATCAGCCCAGAAGATTCTACTCTTTATCATATTCCTTAATTAATATTTATTGGGTACCCATAGAGTGAGTGGCTTGGGACAGAGTGACTTTTGGTAATTAAGTGTTCCCAAGTGTCACTTGTTTCCTTTGAGAATGAATGTAGATGACCAAAGCTTAAACAGACTACAGTCATTATCCCAGAAATAGCATCTCTCCATGTGTTACTACCTGACTTTCTTCTGATACCTGTCCATCTGTTACACCTCTAATCAAAACTGTTTTTCAGATTGTTGGATCCTAATAGCTTCAGAATTATGTTGAGAAGCTCTTTGTAGGTGCTGACCAGAGAGCGTGAGCTTTCAGTTCTGACCAATTACAAATTACAAATATATGTTCTGGTAACAAGGAGAAGAGGTTGTTGTCCTAATGAGCAGCATGCTTTTAATGTTGAAACATAACTTCTGTGTTTCTAAGAGTACATTGTTGGCTATGCCATCTGCTAGTCCTTTTTGCTATTTACCTCTGTTCTCAGGATACTGCGGCATTTGAAACTCTTAAAAAGTAGCTAGAAAGAATTTAGATTGGTGCTTCTTTCCCCTCTCACCAGACACTGCCATGATTTATTGCTCTACCTGGTACAACCTGAGTTTAGATCTGTCTTGGTGATCACACATACTTCTTGCCATGTTCCTAGCACTGTGCTCAGAATCTTGAAATTTAAAATTTTATAGCATATCTTCTAAGGGGGCATGATATTATCATAAGGAGTACATATATCAGAGATTATCTTTTCGAGCAAAGAGGGCTCATTCCTCTACTTGAGATGCTGACCTTCAGGCCTAAGCATTCTTGACTAACTGCATAGCTGTGCTCTTACGCGTTTTGAATATGGTGCTGGCAAGTGACAGGGAGTAACCAAGGGTTCTCAGAGGGCTTACACTAGCATTGAAATGGAGAGCCCTCTGTGGATGCATCCCTGATGGCCTTGGCCCCCCCCTTAAAGATAAATAAATAGATAAATAAATAACATTCTCTTTTTCTTTTTTGACTTTTCAAATTTTAAAAACATTTCATTGTTTTCCTCTCTTTGACTTTAGGAGAAAATGACCTTTGTGGAAGTGTTATTAATAAAAACACATTGCTATCAAGTTGATTCTGACTCATAGTGACCCTATAGGTCAGAGTAGAACTGCCCCACAGGGTTTCCCAGGCTATGTATCTTTACAGAAGCAGACTGTCACATTTTCCTCCTGTATAGCAGCTCAAGGGTATCAGGGATGGATTACCCAGTAAACATGGTAAGCACGGGCCTGTGCTTACCTTGCTTTCTGGGTACTCCATCCATGTCAAGGATTGTAAATTTGGAAAGAGACTTTGATTCAGTAAGAAGACTGCGTGGTTAGGAGAGAGATAGATGCCAGCCATATCTTGAAGGAGAATCTTTGACATGGTGAAAAATGTGAAAATGTTCACTACAGATTAGTGTAAGTGCAAGTAAATCCATGCTTACCTTGCTGATTGAATAAACTGACACTAGGTGGGTTAAAATTGCAGACCTTTGGGTTATCAGCTAAACAATTAATTAAACACTGTGCCACAAAGACATATGAAAATATTCTATGTATGTGAAAAACAAAAACCAAACTCACTGCCATTGAGTTGGATCTGACTTATAGCGACCCCTCCTTGGGATTCCAAGGCAGTATCTCTACGTAAGTCTTCCTTCAGAGGAGTGGCTGGTGGGTTTGAACTGCCAGCCCTCTGGTTAGAAGTCAAGTGCCTTAGACACTACACCATATATTTTTTTAAAAAAATACAGTCATTTTCATTTTGTTACAAAACCAGGGTTGAGAGCTTTTTTTCACAATGGTTGAAATACATTTACACATTAAAAAAAAAAGAATTAAAAACAAAATGCTCCCAAAATGAACTGAAATATACCAGAATACCAGAATTGCAAGAATACAACAACTTTTTGGTTGTATGTGCTCTTTCCTCCACTATTAGCCACTCCACATTCCCTACCCCATACTTCAGCCCTTCCCCTCTCTTTGCTTGCCTTCATTTGATGGTCTCTCTTCTTGTCCTTTCCTCTGTGACCTGTGGAAACTTTTTCTACTGCCAAGACATTCCCTTGTTCATTGTCCTAGAAGGCTTTTTTTTCCCCTTTGTCCTACCACAAGATGACTTCCACTATAGGTACTATGTCAGGTGACATTCCTTGTTTGCAAGAAATGTAGACAATTCAGGGAAATGTGAGTTAATAGGAAATTTAGTGGAAGGAGATTGGGAACTCAGAGAATTGCTCAGAAGGCTGGAAAACCAGTGTTAGAAATGGGTATGGCATGTGTTTAAAAAAGAAATCCCACTGTTTTAGATGCCCTTTCTAGATTTGCTTTGAAAAAAAGAAGCAAGAATAGTTATAGGGGGGTTCCGGCAAGATGGTGGACTAGGCAGAAGGATTGCACAGACCCTCTTCAACAAAGAAAAGGGAAACCAATTAACACAGACACAGAAGATAATCTTGGACCCCTG
>NW_006921649.1:5151518-5205157 GCF_000298275.1 Orycteropus afer afer
TGCAGAAGAGTATGAAGGGATGGACACTGGGAGGAGGTAACTATGGGGAGGAAGTGGGAGGGGAGCTGTTGCATTGTAAATTTTGGTCAATGACATGAAATTAAGTGTATGTGAACTGCTGTATGAAAAGTGAATTTACTCTGTAAATCTTCACCCAAATCAAAATAAAAAATAAAAAAGAAAAGAAAAAGAATAGTTATAGGTTTATGAATAGATGAATAGTGTAGCTGGATGGTGGGTACATGTGAATTCATTTACTCTTTACTTTTGTTCATGCTTGATATTTTCATAACAAAAAAGTTAAAATAATAATAAGAATAAAAAGATGTATTCAATATATGTGTTCTTGATAGCTTCCTGACTAATTTGTATTGGCAAAATTGATGTTGTGACTCTAACATAGATCTCAGATGGACTGTGAGGAAGACATGTTTGGTTCATCAGTATTTGCTTTGCCTTGACCCAGCCAAGGTGTGTGTGATGTGTGTGTACGTGTGTATGAGTGTATGTGTATGTATGTATGTATATGAGTGTGTGTGTTCTGTGACATAAATATGTATGTGTCTGAGTAGGTATATGAATGTGTGTGTCCTATAATCTATGTATGTGTGTATGGATGTACGACTGAGTGATAGATATAGCAGTGTGTGAGGCTGAGACGAGAGGGGACAGAGCTAAAATATCCTTGTACTCTGCAGCAGGTCCATCCCTTACTTAATTGGCAACTATCCTTTTTGATAATCACTTCAGCCTAGAGATTTCTGTCCAGTGAATATTAGACCCAAAATACAAATTTCCGTATCTCCTACTGAATACATTTTATGATTGTTAAGAAATGCTGAGATTCTGAAAACTGGTCTTGAACATAGAGAAGTTGAAGCACATGGAAGATATGATGAAGTAAAAGAGGTAAACAACATTTCCAAGAGCAGCGTGAAAAGACAATGTAAAGTATTATAATGAAATGTGCAAAGACCCAGAGCTAGAATATCAAAGGGAAGAACATGCTCAGAATTTCTCAAGCTGTTAGAACTGAAGAGAAAAATGAATGCTTGAGTTGCAATTCTAAAGGATTCTATGGGCAAAACATTGAACAAAGCAGGAAGCATTAAAAGAAGATGAAAGGAATACACAGAGGCACTGTACCAAAAATAATTGGTTGACATTCATCTATTTAAGGAGGTAGCATATGATGAAGAATGGATGGTGATGAAGGAAAAAGTCCAAGGTACACTGAAGGCATTGACATAAAACAATGCTCCAAGAATTGAAGGAATACCAATTGAGATGTTTCAATAAACAAATCAGTGCTAATGGAAGTAGCAGTCAAGAAATTAAATGACCTATTACACTGGGGGAATCTGCTTCAAATCACCTTTTGAAAGTGTTAAAAAGCAAAGATGTCACATTGAGGACTAAGGTGCACCTGACCCAAGCCAAGGTATATTCAATCACAACATATGCATGTGAAAGCTGCACAATGAATGAGGAAGATTGAAGAACAATTGATGCCTTTGAATTACAGTGATGATGAAGAATCTTAAATATACCATGGCTGCTAGAAGAACAAATAAGTATGTCTTGGAAAAAGTAACAACCAGAGTGTTCCTTAGAAGCAAGGAGGGAGAGACTTTGTCTCACTTACTTTGGACATGTTATGTTTGGTAAGGTAGAAAGTAAGCAAAGAAGAGGAAACCCTCAATGAGATGGATTGATATAGGGGCTGCAACAATGGACTCAAACAGCAACGATTTTGAGGATGGTGCAGGACCATGCAATTCATTCTTTTCTGCAAAAGGAACCAACTTGATGGCACCTAACAAGAAGATATCATTTGTATGTGTTCGATCATTGCAATATGATGTAAAAATATAACTTGCAATGTAACACATTGTTGATTAATTGTCCATATTGCATCTCAAAAATTTTAAAGAATAAAAAGAAATGGCATCCTACTTTGGTGAGTTGTAACTAGGGTCTTAAAAGCTTGTGAGTGGCCATGTAAGGCACAATTATTGGTCTCTCTGTCTGGAAGAAAGAAGACTGAAGAAAATTAAAGATGCAAGGAAACAATTAGTCTAGCCTCCACAACTGTGAGACCAGAAGAACTAGATGATGCCTGGCTACCACTACTCATCACTCTGAAAGAGATCACAATAGGAGGTCCTGGATAGAGTAGGAGAAAAATATGGAACAATCATAATCATAAAAAATACCAGATTTATTGGTCTGATAGAGACTGGTGGAATCCTCAAGACTGTGGTCCCTAGACACCTTTGAAGCCTGTAACTGAACTCATCCCAGTGGCTCAATTTTCAGTCAAACAATAGGCAGGTCTGTAAGGTGAACGGTAACACCAGGGAGGTGTGCGCTGCTTAGAACAACCAACCACAGGAGATAAAAAATGGCAGCATTGCCCAGGGATAAAGGTCAGAAGTCAGGAAGGGATAGGAAAGAGGGACTAACAGAAACAGTAAACACAAGAAGGAAGTGGGAAGAATGCTGGTACCTTGTGGGGATTAAAGTCAGTGTCACAAAACAAAGTACTTATGACTTGTTGAAGGAGAGATCAATTTGCTCTGTAAACTTTCACCCAAATCACATAAAAAGTTATTTAAAAAAATAAAATAAAGAGAGAGGAGAGAGAGAGAGAGAGAGAGAGAATGATCTGAACAGGAGTCAAGGTGACCTAAATGACTAAGAAGTAGGATTTAGAAAAAATAGTGAGAAGATGAAGAACTGTCTGGTTAGGCATCTGCTGTTAAATGAACACTAATTCCTTTATTTTTATCTCTGTCACTGGGCTGAGGACCAGATTCCAGGCAGGCAGTGTCTGACAGAACTAGCATGCTTGTCTGTGCTTATACCTAGAAAGTGAATGAAAGATTCGAGAATAAAAAGAGATCTTCCTGAGGTGTAGGAGCTCTGCTGGTGTAGTCCCTAAGGCATCTGACTGCTAACCAGAAGGCTGCAGTTCAAACCTGCCAGCCACTCCTCAGAAGGAAGATGGGGCAATTTATTTCCATAGTGATACCACCTCGGAAACCCAAGAAGGGGTCACTATGAGTCGGATCCAACTCAATGGAGTGAGTTGTTTTGTTTTTGTTTTTTTTTCCTAAGGTATCATGAAGATGCAATTGGTACTTGAATAACCAGGACCATCAACTCTGGGCCCATAGGAGATAGGCAGATCCTCAAAAGAAAGATACAGTGCTTTTTGGCAGAGGAAAAAATTACTTGATAGCCCTAAACACTAAGCATCCTCCTCAGTTTTTGTCCAAGACTCATAAGACTCATTTTTCTGTCAGCTTTAACATCTTTAGTAGCTTCTGTCACTACAGACTTAATTCCTTATTCCTTTAGTATGATATCTAAGTATGGACCTTTATGAACAACCCCAAATTTCTTTTTCTCTCCTGCTGTGTTAGTGCACAGGCAGATTATAAACACTAGCCACACAAATAATTTATTATTTATTATTAAACATACCACCCACTTGCATGTACAAGTGCCTTGGATCAAGCTTTTCCCTCTCTCTGGTACTGCCTTCTTTTTCTGCCTTGTCTTACCAATTCTTGCTACTCCTTTCTTTCTACTCAATCCAAATCACATGTGTGTGTATGTGTGTGCCTGTTTTGTGAAATGGGTATATATGTGTGTCTTCTGCTCTAAGAATCCTTCTCTCACCTCCTAAATCAGAAGCAATCATTTGCTTTTCTTATGTTCTCCTTGCACTTGGGCTGGTCTTTTCACATGGTGTTACAGTCACTGTAAGCTCTCTCCCTTCTTCAGGGAGAAGGACCACATCTTCTTTCTCTGTAGATTTTCTCTATTATGGCAACTAGCACCATAAGAATAGCACCATGTGATCACATGTAGCAGAAACCCAATCATACAGGTGTTCTCAATGAGCCTTTCATGTTATGGCTCCTTGTTTGTATTGATAATTGGTTTTGCATAGTCACTTATAAAGTTGTATCCGTTTGTGTCTTCTTAGTGGTCAATGGCTTATGTTATATTTCATATTTCACCTTATACTTTGTACTGACTTTTACTTACCCATCCCAGCTCCTCAAATCTTTCCTCTATTTCCTGGTGCCTCTTACTCTTTGCAGGGTTTTTTGCTTACTCACTCGAGGTAAGGAACAATGGTGGGAGTTTTGGCTGACTTGAAACTGTTTAAAACCATGTGAGGATTTGTTTACTCATTGGCTCCCTTCTTCCTTAACTCCTTAATTATGAAGATATGGGGGCATTGTGAGTAACTGGACTTTGTTCCTCTGCATTTTATTTGGCTTTTGAGTAGCAGTTCTTAGTAATAAATTTGCATAGAATGAATCAATTAATTAACATAAATACTGGGAAAAGACAGAGAAAGCAAGAAGTAGGTGAAATAGAAATATCTCAAGAGAAAGGTCTTTTTATTTTTATTTTTATTTTTTGCATGTAATTGTCACATGCCTAAGAAAGAACTATTTTTCCAAACTTGACATTTGACAAATATAGTAGCGAACTTCTGTCCTCGGAAGGAAGGTTGGGCAATCCTACTTCTGTAGTGATACTGCCTAGGAAACCCAAGGAGGGGTTGCTATGAGTCAGGGCTGACTCAACGGCACATAACAACAACAACAGTAGCGAACTTAGAAGCACAAATGAAAAATAAAAAGTTTAGGTTGTGTTGTTTGCTCTAGATATTTTTGGCAGAGCTAAGATGTGCTAGGAATATTTCATTTTTGACACGAACTCTGACCACTTTCACTTACAATATGGCCAGAATGCATATTTACCCAAGACAGGGTAGGGTTTGTGATAATGACATTGTGACGCTCTGTGACCATAATGAAGGTTCCACTGACTTATTTGAGCTCAGTGAAGCTGCATCCTGTTGTGCACAAACTTGAGTGACCTATTTCTTTTTTTTTTTTGTTTAAGAGTCAGGACTATAAGCAGTCAAATTATGAATCAGGAGCTAATAGGATGAATAGATGCAAGAAAACAGCACATAGCAATTTAATGAAAGAAAAATGTATTATATACTCAAGACACAAATAAAATGCCACTTTCAGATTACAGTTTTTGCAATCTATTTATTTGCTTCATTTTCTTTAAGTGCTGTTTCGCTCAACTACAATTTTTAATATTCATTGGAAAAACAATATAGAAAAGCTTGGTTATTTTCAAATCTTTCTTGAGCCTCTTCCAACATATTTTTGCATTTCACTATCTATAATAGAGTGTTTACTTATAATAGGATACTAGATTTTTCTTGGTTAAGTTTATTTCTCTTCAAGATGTCTCAGAATATCAGGCTAGAAAAACATGCTGATTAAATGGTTAAATCAGTGAAAATCACTGACTCCCCAGTGGGATCCACTGTTAAATGTGGTCCATGGATAATCGTACAAGTTTCAGGTGGGAATTTGTGCCAAAAATGCGTATTTCTGTGTCAACTCTAAGACCAAGTAAGTCAAAATATCTGTAAATGAACAAAGATAAGCATTTTTAACAATTTTTCAGAAGACTCTGTGTACACAGACTTTTAAGAACTGCTGATTTAACCATTAATGTTATAATATTAACTCATAATTTATTATCTAAGAAATAAGAAGCAGATTTTAAAAAATCACCAACATGAAATCAATCTGCAAGTGTTTCTGTATGAATTTTGTCAGTTATTCTGTTAATATACTGCTTTGCAGTTTATATTTCCCCTTGCTTAATTTTAATAAATCCATCCAAAGCAAATCTCTTCTCCCCAAGTATGGAGATTGTTTAAGACCCATCATCAAACCCAGATCCTATGGACTGGATCACTAAACCTGCTTCTCACTGCTGTTGAGTCAGTTCCGACTCATATTGACCCCTCCTTGGGTTTCCGAGGCAGTAACTTTACGGAAGTAGATTGTCCAGTTTTCCTTCAGAGGAGTGGCTGGTGAGTTTGAACCATCAGCCCTCTGGTTAGCAATCAAATGCCTTAGGCACTACGCTTAGTCTCCTTTTTATTTCAGAAAAACCATTTGCTCTTTGAAGCCCTTCTGTGTCTCCTCTTGCCCATCTTAATGAAATGCCCATCTGTTTGATTAATACAGACCAATGATCAACTCACCAGCCCAGCTTTGATCCTTTCTACTCCCTAAATCAACACTTATTAGTTTATTACATGCATTTTTATATAAAATATTTAAGAGTCTGGTTTTTATACAATAAAAAATATGAGTTAAAAATAACTCACTATCCTACAATGCAAAATTCTTATTATCAATATTTTTTTAAATTCAAAGAGCATAATGAAAAATCATTAAGAACATGAAGTCCGTGCAGCTTTACACAATGTACATGCAGTTCTTCTCATTAATAAATCAAATGCTTAACCTTGGCAATGTCTTTGTAGAAGTTCAGTCTGTAAAGAGGAAGTAGATGTATAGCAAGTGGTGGAATGGAGGAGTGCAGAAGGAAGGAAGGAAGGAAGATGAAGGAAGAGGAGGAGGAGGAGAAGGAACAGAAGGGGATGAGGATGGTGATGGTGGCAATTTGAAAGTTAACCAGAACACTTTATGCAAATAGAATAATCACCATCAAAACCCTCCTGTTTTTTGATGGGTGGAAATAAAGAAACTTGGAAAGCTGATAATAGCTTCTCTGAGGTCCCAGAATCTCACTGTGAAAAGGCAAGTATCTCTGAGGTTTGACAAATACTTCCCATTAGAGTTAGGAACAGACCACTGGAAAAGTAGGGGCCATAAGTTTGATCACATGATTAGCTATCTACTTTTCCTTTGCAAAATTAATTTACAAACTTCTTCACAGAACTTATCTTTTGCCTGCCTCTTATGGAACAGATACATTTTCTGCCCAATGAAAACAGTACTTGAGCTCTTCTAATGAAAATTGTTAAAGTGCAGAGTTTCACTGTTCTGTTATTAGGGTTATATTAGGCAACTGGCATTATTCATTATTTCTAAATAAAGTGAAACGTGGACCCCCATGCATGAAGATATTTATTACTTATTGATATTTAAAGGTTGTTAAATTAATCTTATTTGAATTACTCCTACTGCCAACCACTGTTACAATAATTTATTATATAATATTACTTGAGGGTTTTCTTTTACTTTAATATAAAACTTGCAAAAGCAATATATTGCCTGTAGATTTTTCCTACAGTTCATTGTAACTGTGACTAATTCATCACAGCTGTTTAGACATGCAAAATCTATAATACTTCACAATGTTGATTTTCTGTTTCTGTTTTCTAAGACTGCAGCTTGATTTGAAACCATATAATGAAAAATTACATGCATCTCAGTGGAAGAAATATTACTTTAACCACTTGGAGGTAGAGACCACAAAGAGTTGTGTGGCTGTAGATGCGGGTCTGTGTACAGGAAAGTCTGACGTTTTTACTGGACTTCATTATGCTTCTGGAGAGTATTGTGATTAGATTTGTCTTTTGTTGTTTGGAAGGTCCCTACATGGAGCAAACAGTTTGTGCTGGACTATTAACCTAAAAGATCGTGATTTGAAGTCCCTCCCCGCCAGTGGTGCCACAGAAGAAATACCTCACATTCTGCTTCAGTAAAGATTCCAAAACCAGAGAAAATAAACTCAGTGCCATCAAGGTGATTCCAACTCATAGAGACTCTCATTGGGTTTCCAAGCTGGTAAATCTTTATGGAAGTAGATTGTTTCATCTTCCTTCCATGGAGTGGCTCGTGGGTTTGAACCATCAACCTACCAGTTAGCAGTCAAATGCCTTAGGCACTACACCCTAGTTGCCATTAAGTTGGCCCACATTTCAGGGCAACCCCACGCACAACCAAAGGAAATATGGCTTTGTCCTACATTATCCCCATGATCATTTGAGGATTGGACTTTTAAGATCCATAAGGATTTCATTGGCTGACTTTCAGAAGTGAATTGCCAGATCTTTTTTAATCTTCAATCTCCACTGAATCCTGTTCAACATTGTAGCAAAATGCAAACCTCCACATAGACAAGTGGTGGCTGCACATGAGATGTATTGACTGGTAATCAAACCTGGGTCTCCTGGCTGGAAATCAAGAATTCTACCACTGAGCAACCACTTCCTCCATAGAATATCTAAGGACCTATTATTCTGTTTGTCAGTTATCCATGCCTCCTCCTAGTCCTGCTTCTCCTCCTTCTCATTTTTCCTAAAGCACATTACACTATTTTTAGTTACTACTGTTCAAAAAAACTGAGCAGAGCAATAAAGAAAGTGGCAATTTTGAGATTTCCACATTTTCTCAGATTTTATAATGGGTTAAAGAGGAAAACAAATCAGAGGTAAAGTGAGGCTTTGCATTTATTGGTGGGATGGATTGTATCTATTCATTAACATGGATGATTGAACGCTGCCTCAGTATCATCATGTTTGATATTCAAACTGATGTTATCATTTTCTTAGTGATGATTGAAAGCTGCCTTGGTATCATTATGTTTGATATTCAAACTGATGTTATCATTTTCTTGGTTTGCTTGTGGAAAAGACTGATGAATTATTACTTACATCAAATCTTTAACACATGCAAATTAGTCAAATGCGGAATATGTTTATAATATTCATGGCTATTTTTCTACCATTTGTTGTATTCTTGAGGCTCCACATAAGAGCAGCACAATATGCTATGGTCTTAATTGCCACTTAGCTATTTAACCTAAAATATTTAAAGCATACAGACCTCAAAGAACAAGAGATGTACATAAGTACAGATAAAGATTTTTTTTTTTCTTTTGGTGAACCAAATTGTTGTTATTGAGGAGCAGATTAACCAGTAAGTATGATATGCATCTGTATTGAGCAGGGTACACATGGGTTTAATGTGTTTACTTGCTAATCTATGGTAAGCAGTATCACAAAAGTTTCACCATCTTTGATGTGGTGGGAGACGTGAGATTGTGCCCTGCAGATTGGTAGAAAAGCACAATTGGACCTGTGTGTACCTTGTTTGGGAGCTCTGGTAGCAAACCCACCAGCCACGCCTCGGAAGGAAGATGGGGCAATCTACTTCTGTAGTGATACTGCCTCGGAAACCCAAGGAGGGGTCGCTATGAGTCAGGTCTGACTTGATGGCACATAACAACAAAACAACATACCTTGCTTATTGGGTAATCCAGCCACGACATACTGTAGCTAATGGAAATAAGATGGGGATTAAGAAATCCAAAAAAATAAAATTACACCACCCCAAAAAAAGCTTTTTCTTTTTTTTTTTTCAAGTAATTTGTATGGAGTTGGGATGTTTTGTAAAGCATCTAGATGTAATAGCAATACAAACTGAGTATTCATTCTTCCATGTTTTTAGGAAAGGCTTATTTCCTAAAAGGATATAAGAGTGCACAAAATAAACAACCTTGCCTTTATGGAGTTGGAGAGGCAGACTAGAACAAAACAAAACTCCATAAAGTGTGTCACCACTAGTCATAATAGATCTCTGAAGGAAAATGAAGGAGGCGATGAGAAAGTATTAAAAAGTGATTCTAATTAAAGTGCTTAGCTGCTAACTGAAAGGTAGTGCTTGGAACTCACCAGCTGCTCTGTGGGAAAAGATGTGGCATCTGCTTCTGTAAAGATTTACAGCCTTGGAAACCCTATAGGGTGGTTCTACTCTGGGCCCCAGGGTCGCTATGAGCCAAAATCTACTCAATGGTAGTGTTTTATTTATTTATTTTTTCCCCAATCTTGATGATATGCAGGTCCCTGGGAGGCACAAACGGTTTGCACTGATTGCTAACCTAAAGGTTGGGAGTACGAAGCCACCCAGTAGTGCTGAAGAGGGCAAGTCTCGTTTTCCTCTTATGTAAAGATTACAGCCAAGAAAACTTTATAGCAGTTCTACTCTGTAACACATGGGGTTGTCATGAGTTGGAATCGATTTGATAGCAACTAACAATAATCTTGATGACCTTGGACAAGGGGAATCTGTTTTAAGCAGCTGATATTTAAGGCAAGCAAAAAATATGAGTAGGAATTAACCAGGGATTGAGTGAAGAAGAACATTTCGGACAGAAATGACAATATGGCCGAGACTTCTGATAAAAGGGCCTTCCGAGAGTGCTCACTTTCTATATATTATTTGCTCTATCACATTTTCAGAGTAGCGTATATTTCAAAGGGATGTTCAAGTAAAGGTTTTTGGATTCCATGCAATAATTGAATGACCGACTGTACTGTAGTTTGAACAATGAGAACAACTATGCTTAACTTTTTTTGCCTATTTAGAAACACTTTGATTCATCTAAGAGTCTGCTATGATTAACATGGAGAAAACTGCTTTAACTAGTTAAAGCTACCTTTGTGGAAGGTAGTTTGCAACTCAGTCTGGGGAAAAAAAAATCAAGCAGAGACCGCATGCCAATATTTTTCAGAAAAGGAAAATAGTTTGGTGTCTTACTGTTAGAAATATGCTGATGTCTGAAGTTATATCTAAAACTATTTTTAGTAAATAAGACTCAGGTATCAAGTCAGATTTGCTGGCATAGAATTCATTTGGTATAATGACACTTAAGTGTTGTTTGAGTTCTATTCCATTTTCTGATGTCTAATCCCATTATTAAATTAAGTGAGTGTGAAGGGGTGGGAAGGTAACTCTTTAAATCTATCATTAACAGTTTCACTTCATTGAATTCTTGTTTAATTTCTAGTTATAAAACACGAGTGATTGTTTTTAGGATCATTCATAAGTGGTACATAGAAGTACTTCTTTATAGTATTTGAAAATATTTCTGGGTGTAGGTTTTTGGTTTGGAAAATTATCCACCTTCCTTGTTCTACTTTTTTAATGTGTCTAAATTAAATAAATCCAAATTAGTCTGTGAAAGTTCTATCTTCACTCACATAATTACCCATCAGACTTAAACAACTTTTCTAATGTAAAATGTCAGTTAATTATTAATACATATTATTAAAGCAAAACAACTTTCCAGAAGCATTTTTTGAATTTGTAATTGAGTTTCTGTATGCTGTTTAGTATAAAACTCAACTGTCAACATTTTTAATGATTAACTAATTGTAATCTTGTTAAATAGACCTTGCTTTCAGACAAATTGAACAGTCCCTACTTCTTAAGAAATTAAAAGAAAGACTTACTTTGAATTCAGTCTTAAATTGTATTATTCCCAATACAGTTTTCATTTTATTTTATGCTGTAGTGTTATCATCCCATTCACCATAAGATATCGAATCAACTCTCTGCGTTAGTCTTCATTAAAAATAGCTTTTCTCACGTTTGATAGCACTTTGCTAATATCAAAGGTATAGCATGGTTAATAAAATATTAAAAATTCAGTGTAATCTGACAAAGATACCTAGGAAATATATGGCAGAGTATACATCTTTTACATAAAATTTCCAATCACTATAAAAAATTAGGACATAGATTGCTGCAGTGCTCTCAGAAATACCTGTCACCACCACATACTTTCAGGTCAGGATGAATGTAGGCAACACATCCCTGGCCTGGCCAAGTGACATCATGCAAATAGTGGCATTAGTGTCATGAGTAATAATGGCTCCCCCTTCAACGCTGTCAAACGGTATCAGGTTGCTAAACTCTAACTTTTGTTGCAGAGTTCAATGAAAGCTAGAAGGAAAAAAAAAATGATAAAACAAGTCGTAGGTTGCTGGGGATGGATTAGTGAAGTGATTCTCAAAAAATCATAATTACCATGAGTGATTATGGAATCTACAGTGGGGTTTTGGTAAACTCCATAAAGGTCCTTTTTCTGTAGATTTTATTTTTCCTTCTGCTATAAAATTAGAACACGTCACTCTGCTATGGGGATCTGACAGTTAAATAATAGTTTGCAAATGATTAGTGAAATGAGAAATTACTGCCCACAGAGAGAGCTCTGTGACTCAGCAGATAAAGATATGCAACTCATGTTTACCAAGGAAACCCCACTGGCTGTGAGAAAAGTTTTAATGGGCGTAAAGGCAGAAGTTATGTTCTCTGTTGAAACACACATGCCGGTTTGTTAAGCCTCCCTTAATTATCAGAATAATTTCCACTTGGAACTTAAAACCAATCGGCCCAAGCTTATTTCACTTTAAGCATTTTCAGCTTTGCAAACGGTGGGTGAATTACATTAAATTGTATCCACACACCCCCTTTCCATCCTCTGTCTCCCTTTAATGGAAAAGGGAAACTAGTAATATCCAGCTATCTTGCTAGTACAGCACCAAGTACAAAGAAAGGACAGTAGGGGTGGTGATTTTAATTATCTATGTAAATTAAACTATGTGCTACAGTCCTGTGATTGAAACTCATTACTTTAACTTTATTGTTTAGTTATGAGTATAAACCTCAGCTCAATTAAATTATAAACCAGATCCTGATGCCTCCACACATTCATAGTCTTTGAAGGAAAGAAAAACAGCAACAAAATATAGACAAGACAAAAGAGTACCTCAGCTGTCTTTTGTATGTTATCAACCCAAACGTACCACAGTGAGGCATGCACTGGAAGGTAGTTTATACTTTTCTTAGCCTATCACTGTTCAATTGAAATATACTGATATTAGCTACTGTTTATTATATATTGTTTTAAAGTTTCAGTAGATGCTTCCTTTTATTTTGCCAATTTTACTGAACAAATAGTGGTTTCATAATTCCCTCAAAATTATCTAATCCTCAAACTCATTTTTTTTCCTCACTTTAATATTTTAGGCTGTACTCTTTCTCACTGTGACAAATAAAGGTCATTCCTCTTGTCTATTTTTTTGCTACCTCAGGGGATTATCAGTAACTGTCACATTGTATAAACCCAGTTGACTGTAGACTGATTGTCCTTAATTTAAATATATTAAAATTTCTAATTGTGGTGAGGAGCAATGCTATATTTTCCTTGTGTCACTGTTGAATCAGTTTCCTCACATGGGAGATTTATTTAGAGATAGTTTTACTGCACTTGAAATAATTGAGGATATTCAAAATACCAAAGTTATTGGATTAACTTGAAAAGTTGAATTTACACTGATGATTTGTTCCAAGCACATGTCTTAAGGTAGATGTGTTTAATTGATACTTAATTAACATGTTTACTTTTGTTCTATTCTTTCTTGGAATTTTTTCTTATCCTAGTTGTGATATTTTGATTTGTAACAATTATACACTCAAGAATCTAGTAATTTGGAATTTAATGGGTAATTAAAGCTCTTTGACTTTTCTAGCTGAGGTCATTATTATCAGTAATAATAGTAATAAGAATGAACATTTATTAAGCACTTAACACGTGCCAGGAACCATGCTATGCATTTCACAGGCATTAACTCATATTACTTTAACAATAATACTATTAAAGGAAGATTTCCTCATTATTTATTATTCCATTTAGGACATTGGGAGGCTTGGTAACCCAAGGCAAGGAAAAGCTAGTCTGCAGCAGATCTAGGATTTGGACCCAAGTCAATTTGACTCCCAAGCCCATTTGGTGACAAACAATAGAATGATAGACCGATGTATCACAGTTAGACTTAATATATGAATGAAGGTGTCTAAAAGTGACATTTATCATCATGTGTGGCTGCCTTTCCACTACTGATATATTATTTACTAAATTCTTGAAAGCAGGTCAATGTCTCATGTAAGTTTGCTTCCAAGGCCTAGCGCAGCACTCTCTACAAATAGCTATCAATAAATATTTGTTCAATTGAATTTAATTGATCTATATTTTTGAAAATGTCCTAAAATGTGAAATGTTCATTTATTAGGAGGTATCTGTATGAACTCATATGATTTAGCCTTTAAAATATTCACGTTAACAGTGTCCTTTTCTTTCTTCCTTATAAATGCAACACCATAATCACTAATATCTTCTCTAAAGCAATTTGCCATGTGCCCATTAATATGAATGGAGTCTCAGTATTTTTTTCACATTATATTTCTCAAATGATTATTTTACCAAAGTGTAATTATTTAAAAAAAAAGTCAGTGCTTGTAACAAACAAACAAAAAGATGATGACTCTGTTTTTATGTTTGTTTGGACTGGGAACTCCACCTATGATTATATATATATACTTCTTAAATTTCAATTGCAGTGTATTTGCTATATTTTTGCATATACCATGTATGATCCTGAACCCCATTATATGTCCAAAAACAAATATTAAAGTTTCGTATTTCTTCAATTCTTATTTTAGAATGACATGTGTTCCAAGGAAAAGAATCTGTGGGACAACAGGGAAAGGGAGGGAAAAAGTGAGAGTTGGGGAAAGAGGAAAGAATATGTCTGAACATATTAGCCTCCTCTCTCCTGCTGTCCCTGTCTTTCTCTACCTTTTGGTCTATTCCATTCATTCCACAAACATATTAGTTGGCATCTAGGGACAAGATGCTGTGGTAAAGAGTTAGCATAAATTCAAAGAAAATAAGAAAAGCTCCACGTCCTTAACTAATCTACAATTTTTAGAGAAGAGATAATATATAATCTAAGTCAATGTTAATTGTCCTCCAAGGAGGACAGATAAAAGACTGTGGGAATTCAGAGCAAAAGAGATTACTCTTAAAGAGGTCTATAGGATAAGAAAATATGTCAGTGAGAAAGTAAAATGTCAGTTAAGCCTCATGGAAAGAGTGGGATTCAACTTCTGTGTCACCCATCTAACCTGAGATGAAGATGCTAGGAACAGTTATACATGGATTCTTTTCTCCTTCTCCTCCCTAGAATAAGAGTAGCCTCCTTCCAACCACAGCCCAACACTAATAAAACTTAGTACTTCTCTGCTACTAATTCCTACAATAGGTAAGGAATTTGTCTTTCTTTTGTCATAAGAGTACAGACCATAATAACAGTCTTAAAAACTCTGCCATTAACTCTACCTGGTGTGCCTGGTAGACTGTGTTGTGAGAATTCTGAGGCCAAGCCTGAACTCAGTGGAGAGAGATTGATAGTCAATTAATCATGTCTGTCATTGGTGTAGAAAGAAGTGGTAGATGGTATACTTGCCTTATATCTTCAATTGCACATGTAGTCTGTCCAACTAAGTTAAGATTCCACATTTTGCATTACAAAATACCAAGAAATGCCTGAAGTTCTAACATTAGACATGAGAGGTGGGAGTTTGAGGTAGAATTTCTTAGTTTAAGCAATTTGTAGTGGTAATCTTAGAAAATCATCATCAGTCTCAAGAGACAATCATATGAATTTTAAAGCTGAATAGAAAAATTTAAATCATGTGATGCTGTCTTTTTAATGGTAGTTTGAGAAGATGGGCAACTTCATAATTGTATTGAGAAGCTCAAGATTGGAAAGTAGTTGAATATCAGTAGGATTTGGGAGTCAATAAACTGAAAAGATACCCGGACTTGATGACTGGATTACCTAGGTAATGCAAGGAATATGACATGTAGATCCATAGAAAGCACTGGAAAATTGCACATACTTATATGTAATTGATTGGAAGCATCCAATAGCATATAAACTGTGTAATGTATGTTAGTCACTAAAAGAATTTGGCACCACCAAGCTATTCTAGCAATTCTGAATCTTGTTTACTTAAATTAAGAGTTTCATCAGAACTGTTTCAAACTAGTTCATTTAAAATGAATAACCTAGCACTGAATGCTAAGGTGCATGACAGTGCTTAATAAGCATAATCTTTATTTAATTTAATACAGATTACAATCCCTGCATTCCCAGGGATACATTTTAATCATTGGCTGTGGAAGATTTACAGCATGAGAGCTATCAGCTCCTCTAAATAAACAGAAAAGAATAACATCTTTTGTGTATGTTTGTTTTTCTTTCACTGATGTTTCTTTGACAGTATGTTTAGCCTCCTAACTATGCCTCTTAGGTTTAGCAGAGGGCTGAGATTTATTACAAAATTATTTTTAAAACTGGGTTTATCCATTGTCCTTGAGTAACACAAATTTAAGAATTACCTATGGAACTCAAGGAAAAGCAATTTAATTCTTCGTGTGTCTGAGCCTTTGTCGTATCTATTTTTATGAGGTAGTTTTCTTGTGGTTTTCCCCCTTTTATAATTTTTAAATGGGTAAGCTGCAGTATTGTATCTTAGGTTGGAGCAAGGATGATAATAGCAGCTGTGGAGCACTTCTAGTTGTCAGTGACCTTAAATTATAATTGATTAGAACACGAATAAGGAAGTGAGGGGATTGGATTTTGAAAGAATATAAGACGAGGTGTAAATGGTTTGAAGATATGATTTTATTGTGGAAGAGCTGAAATACAAAGGTTTCCCTAAAGTCTCATTTTTCATAGGCATGAGATAAAATCTATAACACTCATTCTACTGGGGTTTAGGCCATTTGTTGGCTTTAATTTAATTGGAGAGAAAGCAAGGAATAATGGTTTACTTTGAGCTCTCTTTTATCTTCTTTAGTAACATGTCACTTATATGACCCATGGACTCGGTGAGGGTTTTTGAAAAGACCTCTTTAGAGCATGCCAGTACTTATTTGGGCACTAAAATATGTTTTACTTGGAGATGTTCAGAGGCAATAAAATATAGAATATCATTTTAATAATAGAGTAAAAGTCAGTGAAAGGAAAGTAAACAGCAAATATAGGAGGAAACATGGATAATGAAAGTGAAGCCTGCTTCCCAGAAGCTAAAGTGCCCAGTTTTATAGTAGATATATAAATGCCTTATGAGCCTGTTTGGTAGAAAACACTTAAATATGCAGATCCTCTGTGAAGCCTCATTACTTATGTTTCTAAATGTTTGTTTTGGCATGTTGTGCTCTGTCTTTGGTATACATGTCATTCGTGGAATCCACCTGAATGGCTACTTTAGAGCAGGTGTGCTTGCCTGGATAAACTAAGCACACATTTTTCATCTGCTCTAATGAAGTACATTTATTCTTAGCCTAGGGTAGTCAGTGATGTTCTGTGATTCCTCCATATCCATTCAGCAGAAGCTTTCCTGTTTCTCAAAATACCTCATCCTTGACATTCAGGAGCCATGTCTATAGGAGGAAAAGTAGTTCAGCCTTCACTAGCATCCTATTGTTAGCTTTGCTATTGAGTTGGCCGACAGTCATGGTCCTGCTGACTAAGATCTCACTCTCCTGGGCCTCACCGTGGTCAAATCAGTGCCATATTTCTCTGGGAAGGAAGTATGATACAGGACCTAAGTATTGCCTCCTTTTTAGCCTTCCAATCTCATAACTGTTTCTTTAAACGCCTGAATTTCCTGACATGTAGGCCACAGTGCTGTATAACCACTGCCATTAAGTCAATTACAACTCATAGGATTTCCAAGGCTGGAAATCTTTATAGTAGCAGACTAGCCTCATCTTTCTCCTCCCATGGAGCTGCTGGTGGATTCAAACTGCCGACCTTTTGGTTAGCAGCCAAATGCTTTAGCCATGGCAGCACCAGAGCTAAGAAAAGAAAAAATAGAATTCTTCTGGACTTCTTCAACTCACTGGGCCCATAAGCTTACGTGATCCTGCCCAGGCCATTTTAGCTAGCTGTCAGCAGCTCTCTAGTCATGTTGCCCCCCCACTCACAATGGAGCAAAATGCTGCCTAGTTCTGCACCATCCCCATGATTGGTTGTAGATTGGACCTTTGTGATCCATAGGGTTATCACTGGCTTATTTTGAGAAGTAGATCAACTTCCCAACTTTCTTCTTAATCTGTCTTACTCTGGAAGCTCTCCTGAAATCTATTCAGCATCACCGCAAGTCACAAGCCTCCACTGACAGTTGGTTGGTGGCTTTGCTTGAGGTTCATTGGCCAGGAATCGAACCCAGATCTCTTGTGTCAAAGGTGAGAATTCTACCACTGAACCACCACCGCCCTCATTACTTTAGCTTACTAAGCCTCAAAAATTTCTCCCTTTATTCATTGAGAAAGTACTTAATGACTATCAATCTATAGTTACTAGATATTAGAGATACAAACACACTATCCAAACCTTTGCAGAGCCAACCATCCTATACAGGAGACAGGAAAGTAAACACCCAATTATAGCAAGGGCCCTATCAACTTCCCAGAGGAATTCTGAGGCAGATGTGACAATGAATGGGTCAGTGTTTCCTCAGCTCTCTACTCTTACATAAGCTCCAGGAACTGGCTGTGGCAGTAATGATACTATCCAGGAATCATGTTCATCTCAGAGGAGCATATAAGGATGTCTGAAAGGTTTGAAACCTGGTTAGAAATACCAGGAATCCCTTTCAAAATGAATGACAATAGTCATTACATAAGAAGTGACCGATGTGTTAGAAAGTAGGCACTAGAGATAACCTGTGGAATGACAGTTCTCACTGAAAATTCTAGGAGGGCTTCTTAGAGGAGATATAGGCCTGACAGCACTGTTGAGGGCAGCAAGCCAGAAGAACTTTCCCTACAAAAGAGGCAATGTGTGCAGCAGTGGCAATGTAAAAGACTTACATGGGATGGTTAGGAAAACTATCAGGACCAGCAAGTTCTTGAAGGTAAATACTGAGAGGGAGAGTTGTAAGTTATTTTGGCTCTTATTCATATGGTATATATCAACCAAAAAACCAGACCTGTTGCCAGTGTTGGATTACCCAATAAACAAGGTAAGCATGTGCTTATTTGTGCTTACTTACTAATCTGTAGTAAACAATTTCTCATTTTTTCACCACGTTAACGATTCTACTTCTAGGTATATCTCACATCTGTCTCTCTCACAACCCCACAGGACCTTGCTACAAAATCAAAGCCTCTTTTCATATTTATAATCCCTGACAGGGACGGAGTATCCAGTAATAAGGTAAGCACAGACTTACTTGTGCTTACTTATTAATCTGTGGTGACAAACAATTGATCACTACAGATTAGTAAGTAAGCACAAGTAAGCCCATGTTTATCTTGCTTCTTGGGTAGTCTACCATTGCCTATTGCCTTCTAGTAGATTCTAACTCACAGAAACCCCATAGAATAGAGTGTTTCCAAGGATTGTCTAAATCTTTACAAAAGCAGACTGCCACATCTTTTTCCTGCGGAGCAGCTGGTGGGTTCAAACTGCCAACATTTTTGGTTAATAGCTGAGTGCTTTACCACTGCACTACCAGGGATCCTACCTGGTACATAGCTCCTGTTTCATCTGTTAAATATGGTGTCATTGCCAACATGCTTTGCGACAGGAAAATTAAGCAACAGCTATATGCTTTAGACTTCATGCACATAAACAGTGTTAGAAAAACTATGTGTTTTTTTTTTCTTTTTTAATGGCTACAGAATACAGAATAAAGTGGAATATATGTATAAGCATCAGAAGGTTGGTGGTTCAAGCCCATCAGCCACTCCATGGAAGCAAACTACTTCCATAAAGATTTACCACTTCAGAAACCCAATGGAGTCACTATGAGTCAGAATCTACTCAATGGCAGTGGTTTTTTTGTGTGTGTGTGTGTTTTTTTTTTCTTGGTACAACATGAAAAATAGGATAGTAGTATCATTCATACTACATTCTAGATTAAATACAGTGTTGCTTCATTCACAGATTTTATATAATTTTTGAATCAAGAGTCATATAATTTAGAAAGCATTTCATAAATTGCCTTTTCCTGTAAATTATGTTTAGAATGATATTTTATGCATATACATTTTGTTCTTTCATTTTTGCAAACAGATATTGATGGAGTATATTCAATAGCTATAGGTCAAGCACTATGCTAAGTACTAGGGATAGTGAGGTGGAAGTATTCAGAGCTACATATATTTGGTGCAAATGGATATAAGTTCAATTCCAGTTTCATTATTAATTTTGTGTATTTGGCCATGGAGAGTTCTGTCCTTTTGATGAACTCTCCAGTAAGCTTTACTCTAAAGTAGCTGAAATATGTATTTGTTTAAGGATAGATTTTATTTTCCTATAAATTTCTCTTCATATTGATTGTATATGAATTCCATAAAAACATTAAAAAAATAAACCAAACCTACTGACACTGAGTTGATTCTGACTCATAGTGACCTTATAGAACTGAGTAAAACTACTTCATAGATTTTCCAAAGCTGTAAATATTTACAGGGACAAACTGCCACATCTTTCTCCCACAGAGCAGCTGGTAGAATTATGTTCAAACTGCCAACCTTTCTGTTAGCAGTCAAACACTTAAACCACTGCACCACCAGGGCTCCCAGGGGGGCAGGGCATTTTTTAATATAAACTACTGATGTAGTTTTCCTAAAAGTGAGGGAAAATATAAAGAAAAAAAAAAATAGAAAGATGTAGGAGAATCAGATAGGATACAAATTTCTGTAAAAGAAACCAGATACCAAATTCATATTGGTTATTGAATGACATAACTTAACAAGTAGACTTTACTCCTTGACGTTGTAATGGATTACTGATTTGTAGGCTAGATCCTTCTTTTGGAATTCCATCTGATATCTAAAACTTGAAAACATTTTCATTTACATATTTTCTCTAGATATGTTAATAGAAAATAAAGGAAAGAAAGTTAAGATGCACAGTAGATCTCTAAACAGAAACCCAATTAACCAAATTGATCATTATTCTTTGATGCCATAGTCATGAGTCTTTTCCCACGTCTATTGGTGGTATCTCTGCATCTAGTAGGTACTGTTGCTTGTGGTCTTGACTAGTAACTTAACTTAGCAATTAAGACACATTCTCTGCATATTTACATATATACAAAGACATAGATGTCCTTTCCAATTATACCCACCTTCTCCTTAGGCTAATGCTATATTAAATTGCATTGAAATGCAAAGGTATCTCAATATAATGATTTTCCACATCCCATTTACTTGTTGATTATTAATGAGTGCTTCCTGAGTTACATTCTTGCTGTTTTGTCTTCAAGACTACTTTCAGGGTTTTAGCATCATATTCAAGAGGCCAGTCAGAGTTCTGTCTTTGCAGCTTCATTAAAATTCTGTCCTGCACATCATCTGACTCACACTTTATAATCTATCAGAACACCTGTTTTCTTTACAATGGCCACGAGGCAGCTCAAAACACTGTGGTATTTAGCATTTAATAATGAGTACAAGATATGTATTTTTGACACTTTAAATTTTCTTTAGAAAAGTGCATGGAAAAAAGCCAAGTTTGAATGAATTACCTAAACTTTCACAATTTCATAACATGAATTTTAACCAACTTTTAAAAAAACGTGTATCAGAAGTGCCTTCTCTCTTTGTCGATGAGTATTACATTGGCTAACTAGGAAAGCATGTGGAGGGAAATGACTTTAAAATGTCACTGCATAAACTAATAGTGATATAGAAAGTATTTTAAGAAGAGTCTGTGCATTATTACTTTCCTTATTTACATACCGGTCTCACAGACACTTCATTGTAACTCTCGCTCTGAGAGAAAGCTGAGGCGCTTAATGTCACTGTTAATATCTAGATATGTTTATAATTTGGTGGCTTAAGTCAGTGATGGGCACTGCACATATATACATATTTTTTTCTTTTAAGTCCAGGCATTTAGAAATGCGATTGTTAAATGGTCCTCAATATAATTGTATCTATTTGAAATACTTCAAGGGAGGGATAGGGAGATAATGGATAGTTTCAGTAGGGTGAAAGTCTGTCACTATATTATGTAAATGAAGAAATGTCTCCTAGTGCTTATGAACTGCTATAGTTTTAAGCGCTAATAGAGGACATACTGCAAGTTGATTATTGTAATCCTACAGCGTTATCTCATCAGTGAGCGGATTAAGAGAGCTCTCTCTGCTGAGGGGTCTGAATAAGCATTTTCATTTACTCCCTGCTGGGTCATTGACAAATGGAAGTTTTTATCTGGGAACATTTAAAAGCCTATACAGTAAACAAACCTATAGTTTCTTGCCTGGCTTGGGCCTCTTGCTGGATTTGTGCTATCTTGGAAAAGCTGATACTACTCAACCTAGTGGTCAATGGATATCAATAGTGTTCTTTAAAGGGAAAGTTGTGTGCATATGGTAGGAGGGTATAGACAGAGTTGTGAGGATAAGACTAGTGTTGGTTTTTTGCAAGAGCATTTCATGATCTACATTTGTTTCCCCTCTCCCTCTTCCCCTTGTTCCAATCCAGGTATTTGGTTAAGAAATTCTCTTCTGTTAAATGGCCCCACTCTAAGTGTCAATCAAGCGGCTCTCCAAAACTTGGATTTTCTCCTACTTCACCCCAAAATCAAAACTTGCCTGCCTATGTCCCTCTCTCAGGGTCCCAAGAGACCACGTGTCATCAAGTCAGACTTGACTCATAGCGACCCCTCCTTGGGTTTCCGAGGCAGTTATCACTACGGAAGTAGATTGCCCAGCCTTCCTTGCAAGGAGTGGCTAACTCTATTCAGTTTGATTATAAGATTAGAGAAAATATGTTAATAACTAGAAATAGAGTAATGTACTAATATTAACTAGGTTGAATCATATGCTAGTGTCATGAAAGTAGTTTTTAGGTGAAAACAGTTGGATGTTGGTAATCTCATAGGCTCAGTTTGAAATTTCTGCATAAGATGTGTAAGGGTAAAATGGAGTTTTAATGAGAAGGAGCAATAGAGGTAAATGACAGCTAAGTTCATCTTTGTGCTCACATAGGTGGCACAATACTGTTTGTATGTGCCAGACATTTGTCATATATTCTACTATTTAATCTTAACAATCTTATTACCAACATGAAAATTTAAGCTGAGTAATGGGCCCAGGTTTACACAGTGACAGTGGAAGGACCAGAACTAGCCTAAAAGTTTTATGACTTTAAAACCATGTTTTGCATAAGTTGTTTCCACAAGGGTCCTAATGACTGAGTAGTGTTTCATCCTCAGATAGAGCCAATATGTGAACCATTGGAGAGTAGAGAAAGAATGTTTTCTTGAGCCTTGAGAATCATACCATATAGACAGTGTCTAGGCTGTCATTGTTTAAATTCATCCCTGGGGAAGAGAAGTCATATGAGCTACCATGGTGGCTTATTTCTTAACTTTTAAGCAGCAGTGTTTCTATAGAGAGCATTTCTGTAGGAGAGAACAAAGCCTTACTTAGTCCATATGCCTCCTTCTTTCAGTCTGAGGTTCAAATCCATAATGCTTTTCCTTCCTCTCCACACCACAGCACTTTTCCCCGTTCTGACCTCTAACAGTCTGCACCAATCAATCAAGGTATTTATTATATTTTATCCTATGTAGTTCTCTCATGGCTTCTTAGGCTTAAATATTATCTCCTCATCCAGGTTAAGGATCTCTGGTGGTGCAGTGGGTAGAACATTGGGCTACTAATCAGAAGGTCAGCAGTTCTAAACCCACCTGCTGCTTTGTGAGAGGAAGATGGGAAAATCTACTTCCATAAATATTTACAGCCTTGAACACCTAATAGGGGTCACTATCAGTCTGAATTGACTTGATGGCAGTGTGTTTGGTTCTTTTTAATCAAGTTTAGAACTTCTTCCAAGACAGAAACAATGCATTATCTTTATTTAACATTTTTCATGGGATTTATCTCTGTGTTAGGCACATCATTCATAGTAACTTTGGGTGAGCCATGAATCAGAATCGACTCGATGGCAGTGGGTTAGGCACATAACAAGCCCCAGATACATGTTGACTGGTTGGTTAATTAAAGTCTTCGATTCTCAATTTCACTCCCAGTTTGACCACTGGTCCCTTTATGTAGTAAGAATATCATGAACACTAAGCACTAACATCAGAGTTCTATCTAAGACACTGAGTCATTCAATCAGAAATATAATTATTGTGCCAAATAATGCATTTTCTTGACTTAGGCTTCTAGGTTTATAATATACATTTATTCTATCTTGGAGTCAACAGTTCAACAGCCATTATCATTACAGTGTTCACATAAGAAAGGAAAGATCCAAGGTGCTCAAATAAGACTATTTCATACTAGTTACCTCTGAGTAAGACATCATGCTTTGTAAGGTAGAAGGTCAGCAAAAATTCAGGAAATCCTAAATGACATGGATTGACACAACAGCAGCTACAATAGACTAAAAATTACCAACAATCATAAAGATGGATTAGGACAGGGCAGCATTTCATTCTGTTATATTTAAGGTCACTATGAGTTGGAACCAACTAGGTGACAACTAACAGCAACCTCTGACTACATCATGGGATTAATGTTCACTAAGTGAAGGCTAAGGAGCTCTGGTAGCATAGTGCCTAAGGCACTTGACTGCTAACCAAAAAGCTGGGGGTTCAAACCCACCAGCCACTCCTCAAAAGGAAGGTTGGGCAATCTACTTCCGTAGTGATACTGCCTCGGAAACCCAAGGAGGGGTTGCTATGAGTCGGGTCTAACTCGACAGCAAATAACAACAAGTGAAGGCCATGGAGATTCTGAAACTATGTAACCAGTTCAACTAGATGTGAAAATTGTTTGAACTCATTATTTCTTAGAAATGATTTCTAACCTTTGACTCATAATCAAAAAGTGACTGCTTTTAAAATACACACACACACACACACACACACACACTGTTTGGATTTTCATAGGCACACCAAGAAACATTCTGTCAAATTAAATTCTAAATTAATGTTCATTTTAACTTTACTATGATGTTTACAAGATGAATGATTTAAGATGTAGTAAATTAGTACTTTAAAGTGTATGAAACAACATAGAAAGCTTTCTAAAACTGAAGACTTATGTTACAAAATGTTGGAAATTAGAACCTTGATTCACCATTTTGTAAGCATAGGCTAAATGGAGCCTAAACATTTAATTGAAGTTAAAATTAGAGTTAATGATACCAGATATTTAATCAACCAATGCCTTAAAATATCCAGCAAGAAGCAGTTGGGGAAGTACACATTTGAGCTTTAAAGTATTGTGGTATTCTCTGTAGTCAGTATGTTTCTGTGTTATACTAGGTCTTACCAAGCAATGCATATCAAGATGCCTACATTTCAAATGCCCATATAACATCAAACAAAGTGGTTATGAAACAGCAGGATCTCTGCAGGAAGCAAAGACATATCTCAAATAGTACATAATCAAACCTGGCAAATGGTGCAACATCATCAGATGAATGGTTAGGTTTACACAATGTTTTTAGTTAATCTCTCTCTTGCTTGCCAGAAACAGACTTGCATTACTTCAAGTAAGGGGTAGGAGGCTGGTTTTGTATAAGGATAACAATGTGTGGGAATTTGTGGCAAGTTGGTGCATCATGTCTAAAGATAATGAAGAAACAAAGGGCTATGCTAGATACAGATAGACTTCTTGATCGTTCTGGATACGAAAAGACTCTGGAGACCTCTGCAAAAGAGAGTTCATGGTTTGTCATTCTGGTTTCTCTGTCCATCATGTATGTCAGTTAACTGCCCTGTATCTGTGTTTTTCTTTCTACACTTTACCAGGATCTACACTATATCTTCTCTACATATTATGGTATGTTTACTCGCCATTTCTACTTCCTCATAACTTCTGCTTCCACGTGGCCTGCTATGGCTGTCTGACTTGTCTCTCAATTTGCCCTCTCCCTCTCAGCTTCACTTCTTAACTGCATAATTCGTTCATGGTACCAATTCAAATTTCTGAATTAATGGCTCAGCTTATTATTATTATTTTTTAATATTTATTTTTTTATGCCAGGTCACAAATTGCCTGTAACTGAGGGCTTTCCTGTAGTTAAAAAAAAAAAAAAAAAAAGCCATTGTTGTGGAGTTAATTTTGACTCATAACAACTGTTGCCTCTAGGTCCCGTGGGCTGGGAGCAGGAGGCACAGCTGGACTCCAAGGTTGAGGGGCTTTCACCCAGCACCTAGATCCTGGCAATCTGAACTTGAACTTAAAGCCTCCAAATTGTAAGAATAAACTCCTGTTAAGGCTGTCCCATTTGTGGTATTCTTGTCAGAGCAGCACTAGGTAACTAGAACAACAACTTTATGGGGCAAAGTAGAACTGCCCCAGAGGGCTTCCAATGCTGTAAAATTTATGGACATATATCTGAGATATATATATATATATATATATATATATACACACACACATGTGATATGCAGATGGCACATTCTTGCTCGCTAAAAGTGAAGAAGACTTTAAGCACTTACTGATGAAGATCAAAGACTATGGCCTTCAGTATGGATTACACGTCAACTTGAAGAAAACAAAAATCATTAAAATGGACTGATAAGCAACATCATGATAAATGGAGAAAAGATTGAAGTTATCAAGAATTTCCTTTTACTTAGATCTACAATCAATGCCCATGGAAACATCAGTCAACAAATTAAATGATGTATTGCATTTGGGAAATCTCCTGCAAAAGAGTTCTTCAAAGTATGTAAGAATAAAGATGTCACCTTGAAGACTAAGGTGCTCCTGACCCAAGCCATGGTATTTTGAATAACATCAGATGCACGTGAGAGCTGGATAATAAATTAGGGAGACCACAAAAGAATTGATGCATTTGAATTATGATGGTGATGAAGAATATTGAGTGTACTATGGACAGTTGGAAGAATGAACAAGTCAGTCTTGGAGGAAGTATAGCCAGAATGCTCCTTAGAAGCAAGGATGGCCAGATGTTGTCTCTCCTACTTTAATCATGTTCTCAGAAGGGACCATTCACTGAAGAATGAGATTATGCTTGGTAAAGTAGAGGGTCAGTGCAAAAGGGGAAGATCAGATCCTCAATGAGATGGATTAACACAGTAGCTTCGATGACAAGCTCAAGCATGGTGACCATTGTGAAGATGGCACAGGACCCAGCAGTGTTTCGTTATGTCTCTGTGAGTCAAAACTGACTCAATAGCACCTAACAACAACAAATCTATGGAAGAAGACCTCTTTCTCTGATAGAGCTGCTGGTAGGTTTGAACCTCCAACCTTTCAGTTAGCAGCCAAGCCCTTAATCGCTGAGCCACCAGGGCTCCTTCACCTGGGGCTAATTTAATTAGCCAAAAACATGGTAAGATGGTGCTACTAATTCTGGAGAAGCTAATGTTGTGGTTTCATTACACAGAGGAAAATTGAGGCAATCAAGTGCCATAAAAGGCCAATTTCACCAATAATCAGTATCCAGGTTATTTATTTATAAGCACAGGCAAAAGTTGCCAAAAATTAACTTTCAGTATATCGTATTAAAGGGATTAATCTATTGCTTGAGCCAAAAAAAGGCAAATGTATCAATACTGAAATCATTTATTTTTTTCTTTGACATAGTCAGTTGATTTTATTTCTAGCACCTCTGTTTACTAGGAGAGAGAGATAGAACAATGAGAGTTAAAATTTAAATCAGAGCATACCCATTGAATTGTATAAACAGACTGTGGCATAGCTAGAACTAGACAGACATGGTGAAAGCCACAGCAATCACTCAGGGTTTCTGCAGAAATATTCATCATGCAAAAGTTTATATTGGACATTAGTGAGTCAAGTTTACCACTGTATATGGTGGGTTCTTAGCACAGCCAAATATTGATATAGCATATGCTTTCCAATTGTTTGCAGAAGTACTTATTATTTCATGAATTTGTTACAATAGTATAGAAGGAAACATTGTTTCCTTCTGAGCTGAATTTTAGGGAGTTCTGGGATCAGTATCAAGGGAAGTATTGTTGTTATTTTGTAGTGTGAAATTTATGCATAATAGTGTCCAAATATGATTTGGCCACCTGAGACTTAGACAGGTATAAGAGTTAGTTAAGGTAACAGTGTGTCAGTTAGCACTTCTCTTATTGGAGTATCTGTGATTGCTGTAAAAAAATTACTTTAGGAAAAAAAAATTAAAAGATTTTACCTTTTTCCCATAAACCAAAAAGAACAATGGTATATAATGTTAATATCCAGTACTCTTTTAGCATTGAACTCCATATAAACTCTCATTTATATGGTACAGTTATGTTTTTCAGGTTTTCTTAAGATCATTTCAATGCTTCTAATAAATGAGTTAAGATATATACTCATGCATTTCTCCTTCTTTTAGAAATTTACCAGTTGAGTGGTCCATGCTCAGATTTTTTTTTTTTTTTAATACCTCTGGTAGCATAGTGCCTAAGGCACTTGACTGCTAACCAGAGGCCTGGCGGTTCAAACCCACCAGCCACTCCTCAGAAGGAAGGTTGGGCAATCTACTTCCGTAGTGATACCGCCTCGGAAACCCAAAGAGGGGTCTCTATGAGTCGGGTCCTACTGGACAGCACATAACAACAACAACAACAACATTTTAGTGCATTAAACAGTACTTATATTATGACGATCCATGAGTGGCATGAACGATTAAGCACTTGACCACTAGATGAAAGGTTGGAGGTTTGAACCCACCCAGAGACACCTCAGAAGACAACCCTGCAGATCTGTTTCTGAAAGGTCACAGCCTTGAAAACTCTGTGCAGCAGTTCTACTCTGCTCACTTGGGGTGACCATGAGTCAGAATCAACTCAGAAGCAACTAACAATAGCAACATATCATAAGACCTTTCAATAGTTGAACATGAAGTGACTTGAACGTCTTAGATAACTCATTTGCTCAGAAAAAAGTCCTATCTGGAGATGGACTTAAATCAATTATTTTGTGAGAGTGAGGGCATATCTATACTTCATCTGAACAAAAATAACATTCTATTAAGTGGATTACTAGTCAACCTTACTTCAGTGATCAAAGAGGTAACTGAGGGCTCAGTCGTCATCTAAGAGGGCTGAGATGGGATATGAATAATGAACCATGAGTTCTGTTCTTAATTCAGCCCTAAATATCTACATGACTTTAGGGCTCTATTTTCTCTCTCTAAGACCTAGTTTTCCCATTGTAAAATGAAGGCTATGGAATATTCAATCACTAAGCATCTTTAGTTATTAATTTCTTATGGGAAATGTATTCTCTCTGGCATATTATAAAGTTGGAATATAAAAATATAAAGCTATGTAAATGCTACACTTTTTACACTAAAAGAACATCCTAGCAGAGAGCGAAAATGAGTGAGTTTCAACTAGATGTATCCTAAGTATAATGTCTGGAATTGGAAAGTACTTAGGAATAAAAGCCCGTTAATCTATCTCTGAAAGTTAGCCAATAAAATCTCTCTGGATCACAACAGATTATTGTCTGATATAGTCATGAAAGATGAGTCAGAATGTTGCAAGTTATTCAAAATACACAACGGCTGTAGCAGTGAACTCAAGCATACCAATGATCATAAAGATGGTGCGGGACGAAACATAAGATCACCGTAGGTCAGAGCCAATTCAGTAGCAACTAATTACAATAACAACATGCCCTGGGAGATGCAAGTTGTTGCTAACATTTATTACCTTGTGTACTTTACCAATAAATATGTCCTGTCCACTTAAAAAAATGAGTGACTCTCCTGTGCAAATATATAGGCATCTATGTATGAGTAGTGGTGTATTAGTTTCCAAGGGCTTCCTTAACAAATTTCTACCACTTGGGTGGCTTAAAATAACAGAAATGTATTATTTTGCAGTCTGGAAGCCAGAAGTCTAAAATCAAGGTGTTGGCAAGGCTGCAGTCCTTTTGAAGGCTTTAAGGAAGAATCTTTCCTTTTTCCTTTCCTTATCTCTTCCAGCTTCTGGCATCTGTGAGCAACCCTTGGCTAGTGGAAGCATCTCTCTCTCTGCTGTCTTGGCATCACTTCTCCTCTGTATGTCTGTCTCTAATCTCCCTACCTCACTCTCACCAGAGTATACATGATGCCATTTGGACACACATACATAATCCAGGATAAACTCCTCCTTTCAAGATACTTAAATTGATCAGATCTTTAGTCAGGGAAAGAGTTCTGGTGATGTAGTAGGAGCTCTGGTGGCGTAGTGCCTAAGGTATTTGACTTCTAACCAGAAGGCTGGTGATTCAAATCCACCATCCACTCCTCAGAAGGAAGATTGAGCAATCTACTTCCGTAGAGATGGTGTTGTTGTTGTTATATGCCGTTGAGTCGGCCCCGACTCATAGGGACCCCTCCTTGGGTTTCCGAGGCAGTATCACTATGGAAGTAGGATTGCCCAACCTTCCTTCCGAGGAGTGGCTGGTGGGTTTGAACCGCCAGCCTTCTGGTTAGCAGTCAAGTGCCTTAGGCACTATGCTACCTTGGAAACCCAAGGAGGGGTCGCTATGAGTCAGGTCCAACTCCATGGCAGTAAGTTTGGTTTGGTTTTTGGTTTTAGTCAGGGAACTATAGGTAACTAGTGAGTGGATGCCTCACTTCTGTGGACAGCAACTCATCCAGTGCTGGGTGGCAATGAAGCAATGCAGACTCCATGTTGCCAGATTTTCCAATTTTAAAACAAATGCTTAAATCTGGATTTTCTGTATATTTGTTTCTGTGTATGAAATCCCTTGTATTTGATGTTGGCTCGTTGGGGGCGGAAAAAGCTTATGTGCCAAATAAAACCCATCTATGGGCTACATTTACTGCAAGGGCTGCCAGCTTGCAATCTCAGAAAAACAGAATAAAATTACCTTTGAGAGAGCACTTTGTATCCATATTCATTAACTCAACAAATATTTCTTTAGCACCTAATAGCATAATATTTATTTTAGATTGACCAGGGGAGACCTTGCTGCTTTGAGAAAATAACTCCCCAAATACAACTCTCATAGTTTTTAGTAAGAAGAAAAAAAAAAGAAAATTGTTAGTCCCACATTTCTTTCCCAGAAATGTTAACTGTGGATTCATGTACTTCTTTGAGATTAACCTGGCCTCATGATACTATGATGAACTCAAGATTCAAATTCTGGGTCTTTCTGATCCTTCAGTATCAGTAGTAATGGGGCTTGTAGGTTTCCTGACATCTCACATGGCCTTTGTATTCTATGATTTCTTTATATGTAGGGAAGTCAAGCGTAGTGCCTAAGGCACTTGACTGCTAACCAGAAGGCTGGCAGTTCAAACCCACCAGCCACTCCTCAGAAAGAAGATGGGGCAATCCACTTCCATAGTGATACTGCCTTGGAAACCCAAGGAGGGGTCGCTATGAGTCGGGTCCGACTCGGTAGCACATAACAACAATAGGGAAGTCAAAGCTACTCATATTTCTAGACCCTCACCACTTTTGAGTCAGCATCATTCAATTGATGTTAGTTGCTATTTGGCATCAACTTGAATCTAACTCATGACAACCTTATGCAAAACAGAATGAAATGTTGTCCAATGCTGGATTATCTTTATGATTCTTGGTATCTGTTCCGATTACCTAGTGTTGCTCTGACAAGAATATGGCTTGAACAAACAGGAGTTTATTCTCTTATAGTCGGGAGGCTAGAAGTCCGAGTTCAAAGTGCCAGGTTCTAGGGATTGTGTGAAAGCCCCTCAACCTTGGGCTACAGCTCGGCCTCCTGCTCCTGGCCCACTGGAGCAAGAGGCTTTTCTTCACGCAGACAGCTGCTGGCTGCTGAGACTGACAAGCTCATGATTGACAAGTAATAAAGCACAGTCAAGATATTACCAAACCACATGGCAAGCCATTAATTCCAGCCCACTGAAAATCCCAAGGTCAACAGAGCATGGCAGGTTGCTGCACAATGACACAGCTACATGCAGGGTTCAAGTGTACCATAAGCTAGAGACTGTTCCCCAAGGCTTCTTATGTGCAGGAAGCAGACCACATTCCTAAGGCAGCTACTCCACTGTTCACAGTAGATTCCACCATGGAGTTGATTACCAGACTCATCATGGGGAATACTACAACCAGCTGCCCAGCCACTCAACCAGGCCCAGCCAAGTTGACACACAAACTGAATTACCACGATGTGTTTGAATCCATCATGTCAATTTATCTCATTGAAGATTTCCCTCATTTTCATCAACCCTTTACTTTACCAAACACATTATCTTTCTCTAGCAATTAGTAGGATGGCATGTCCAAGTAGGAATAATCTCACCATCCCCACTTCTAAAAACCAACCTTAGATTGTATGTCTACTACGCTTACTTTGTTTGTTTTTCTGGTAGTATATTCAATATTCTTTGCCAACACCACAATTTGAATGCATCAATTATTCTGTTCTTCTTTTTTATTATCCAGCTTTCATATGCATATGAAGTGACTGAAAATACCATGGCTTAGTCAGGAGCACCTTAAACATTTTTGCTTTTAAAAACATTTTTAAGAAATCTTTTACAACAGATTTACCCAATGCGATTCATCATTTGATTTCTAGATTGCTGCTTCCCTGGATGATGATTGTTGATCCAAAAAACCAAAAAACCAAACTCACTGTTGTGGAGTTGATTCCACTCATAGCGACCCCTCCTTGGGTTTCCAAGGTGGTATCTCTATGGAAGTAGATTGCCCCAGCTCCCTTCTGAGTAGTGGCTGGTGGGTTTGAACTGCTATCCTTCTGGTTAACAGTCAAATGCCTTAGGCACTATGCCACCAGAGCTCCCATTGATCCAAGTAGAGTGAAATTAAGCTAACTGTTAGAATGTCACATGTTTTGATCTCTTTCATTGTTGGCTGTTAAACTGAATATTTATTTGAAATACAGAGGATGAATGATCTTGGGAGTCACCAAATTTCCATTAATAGCTGCAAGACCTTGGACAAGTTTATTGCTTTTAATTACCCCATGTGGGAAATGGGCATAAGAATAATACTTAACTCATTCAGATGTTTGGAAAATTAAATGAGTTAATGCATGAATAATATTTTAAAAAGTTTTTCACATATAGGGAGAACTAAATAAATCATTAGCTAGTACTATTATTTTCATCAATATCATCTCTTTAAAATTTTTATTATGATTTGAGTAAAGGTTTACAGAGCAAATTTGTTTCCCATTCAACACTTCATACACATTTTGATTTGTGACATTGATTGCAATTCTATGATAAAATAGCATTCCTTCCATTTTCTCTCTGTGTTTATCATTTCTGTTCATCCTTCTATCCAATCCCTGCCTGCCTTCTGAGCTTTATCCCTGAACAAATGCTGCCCTTTTGATCACATATGGTTGATTGTTCTAAGTGATATGCACCTCCCTAGCGCTGTTGTTAGTCTTGTAGGATTGTCTATCATTTGGCTGAAAGTTGAGTCATGTGGGTGAGTTCTGTTCTAGGCTTGATGGGTGATTGAAGGCCATGCTCTCACCAGTTCCACCAGTCTCTGTCAGACCAGTAAGCCTGATCTGTTTTATGATTTTGATTTTTGTTCCACATTTTCTCCTACTCTATCTAGAGCTTTCTATCATGATCCCTTCTAGAGTGGTCATCAGTGATAGCTGGGCAACATCTAGTTCTGCTCTGAAGTTTGTATTGCCCATTAGCCCTTTGGACTAATGGAAGATCTTTGATTTTCTTCACTCTCTGTTTTGGATGGGGAGAGACCAATAGTTGCACCTTCTATGGCAGTTCATAAGCTTTTGAAGACCCCAGTCACTGCTCACCAAAGTGGAATATAGAACATTGTCTTTGTGGACTATGTTATGCCAATTGACCTTGATGTTCCCTAAGACTATAGTCTTGAGCTCCCTGGCCCAATGACTCAATCCCTCAAGGTGTTTGGTTATAGCTAAGAAATTTTCATAACTTTGTCCCAGGTATGCTCGACTATGTTCATGGATTTATTTCAGTACATATAAATGTGTATGTATAAATATCCTTTGTCCAACCTATATATATTCATGGATGTAGTCCCATTCACCTTCCCAAACCTATACATCTTACATATCTATCTATGTGTCTCCTTGTACAGTATTGTTATTACTGGTATTGCAGGATCACGTGTGCAATAACATTACCTTTGTTGCCTATAGCTTTTGTCTTTTCCCAGTATCTTCCTTTGCCTTACTCATTTTGTGCTAACCTCCCACTTATTGTATATTGCCTTTCCATTCACCCAAGTTAACACATGACTGCCCTTCAGTTTGCAATTTGTCCTCCCTTCTCTACCCATCCCTGGTAACCTTCAAAGAATGTTTCTTTCTGTGTGTGTAAATCCAGAATTAATAACAACATTAAAAAGAAAGAAAGAAAGAAAGAAAGAAAATGCTGGTAAGGGTGTGGAGAGACTTCTTATTGTTGTTGTTGTTATGTGCCGTCAAGTTGGACCCGACTTATAGCAACCCCTCCTTGGGTTTCTGAGGTGATATCACTACATAAGTAGATTGCCCAACCTTCCTTCCGAGGAGTGGCTGGTGGGTTTGAACCACCAGCCTTCTGGTTAGCAGTCAAGTGCCTTAGGCACATCATAAACTGCTGGTGGGACTATAAATTGGTATAACCACTGTGGAAAATGGTATGGCAATTCCTTAAAATGTTAGAAACAGAAATACCATATAATCTAGCAATCCCACTACTGGGTATATATCCTGCAGAAACAAGAGCCATGACACAAATAGATATATGTATACCCATGTTTATCACAGCACTATTCACAATAGCAAAAAGATGGAAACAACTTAAGTGCCTATCAACAGATGGAATATTGTGCAATGTAAAGAATAGTGATGAATCTGCAAAACACCTCATAACATGGATGAAACCTGGAAGACATTATGCTGAGTGAAATTAGTCAAACACAAAAGGACAATTATTGTATAAGACCACTGCTGTAAAAAGAAAAGAAAAGGTTACACACAGTAACAAACATCAGTAACAGCTTTCTTATTACCAAACATTGTAAACATCTTCATTTCTAGGTTAGATTATTCTATCTCCTTTGCCTATGGCAGTGCCTCTCAAAATGTAATTTGTCTATGATTCACCTAAAGGTCTTATTAAAATGATTCAGATTTATTAGGTCTGGGATGAGGCCTAATTCTGGACTTCTAGCACACTTCCAAGTGATATTGGAGCTGCTACTCTGCAGATCCCACTTAGAGTAGCAAAATGACTTATGAAACTGGCTACAAATTAGAATCACCTGTAAAGCTTTAAAATTACCAATACACAGACCTCACCTCAGAACAATTAATTCAGGATCTTTGGTGGGGTGAGCCAGGCATTAGTATTTTTGTAACATTTCTGCAAGGAAGTCTAATGTGCAGCCAGGATTGAGTACCACTCTCCTACCGTATAAGAACTTCTTCATGCCCACTCACATAATAGATTGGAAAGAGGTGCAAAGCCTCTCTATTGTAAATTAACTCCTTACCCCACCTGGAGAAAAGATAGCATGAACGATAACACAGTCTGAAGTAGTGCCCACGGCTAGTCTTACAAGTATCTTATGGGAAACATAATATTTTGGTATTTCCCAACCTGGTGCTGTTAACAAGAATCATCCCTTGTTTGTGTTTTTTAATCAGCTTGATGAGCAGTTTCTGTGTCGATCTTCCCAACTGTTGGCCAGTTTCCAAATCAAGTGCATAAATTACACACTGCCCTCTCTTCAAGCTGCTCACCACCCTTAAGAATATCAGAAAGGATTTCCTTTGAGCATGGCAATCTGTGTAAGTGGATTGCTTAAACTGGTACTTTGTGGAGGTTGGTCTGATGTGATGTCTTCACATGTCACAATATTATGACACTGTGATGATATGCTTTAATGTCAAGGAATAATATTTTGACCAATATCCAAATGTCAGTCTTTTCTTTTTAGGTCAGGTTCTCCTTATATAATGGTGTTTTCTAGATGAGTTATTTATAGGCACTGAGCCTCCAAACCACGAACCTAAGCACTCTATTCCAAGAACCAAGGAGTAACATATGGTTCAGCTCTAGTGAGATTTGCTACCAAAAGAAATGCATGAGTCTGCTAGTAAATCTGTAACAAAAGATTAAGGAAAGGGAGATGCCAAGAATATGGAAATGTTCATAACTTCTCTATGTAAGAGACATTCTGGATATCATTAGAATTCCACCAACCTGGGACATGCAGCTCGGAAGGAAGATGGGGAAATCTACTTCTGTAGTGATACTGCCTTGGAAACCCAAGGAGGGGTCACTATGAGTTGGGTCCGACTCAATGGCAGTTGGGGAGGGGACCTACAGGGTCTCATTCTAACTTTTCTGCCATTTCTATATGCACCCATGGCAGTTTTTCACTGTTTTCTCTTTTGGACTAAGACCTTTCTATTTATTTCAGGTCAGGAATTCTACTGCAGAAATCACCATGGACTAGTACTTTCTGGAAGTTTATGGTGCTTTTGAGAAGTGTAAAAGGAAAATAGAACAAACGGTAATAGTGAAATCTGATTAAGTTCTTAACAACTATTCTAAGTTGTTATGTGAATTGATTAGTATTATTAGAAGAATATAGGTTTTTTAATTTTAAAAAAATCATTATTATTATTAAGGACCAAACCAATCGTCATCTAGTTGATCACAACCCATGGATGACTTCATTTATGTCAGAGTAGAACTGTGATCCATAGGGTTTTCAATGACTGATTTTGTGTCAGAAGTAGATCATCAAGCCTTTCTTCCCAGCTTTGCCTGTAAATGGACTTGAACTGCCAACCTTTTGGTTAGCAGTCAAACATTCAACTATTTGAACCACTCATTATTAAGATTATTATTCTTTACAGCTAGAAACTTTGGTGCCATAGTGCCTAAGGCATCTGACTGCTAACCAGAAGGCTGGTGGTTCAAACCCACCAGCCACTTCTCAAAAGGAAGATGAGGCAATCTACTTCCATAGTGATACTGCCTCAAAAACCAAATGTCTCTATTTCTTATTTCCTAGTTATCAAGGCGTGAAGTTGGAAAATGTGTCTTTGTGCATATTCAGGTTGGTCCACTTTTAAATGGCCAACCAATCTAACAAGGAAGGAGGAATATATATCCAAGAAAGGAAGAAATTTATTCATGGCCTTAAGAACAAGAAGAAAACACGAATAGCACCTGATATTTATATAGCATCTTCTAGCACTCTCATGAACAACAGAAAGAGATAACATTACATACATCTGGAGTTTTAAAAAATGGCTAGATAGATAGGTAGATATGGAAGAGGAGATAGCAAGGGTTTGCCTCTGAAAAAGTATCCAAGATGAATGTGTACAGTCAGCTACCAATGTCAAAAACTATCTAGCCATTCCTATCTTTCTACTTAAGAAATAGCACACATGCACATCCCTGGAAAATAAGTCTAGAATTTTCTGCAACAGATTGCTAACAGTGGGGTAGTGGGAATTCAGGGTTTTTTATTTTTTTAAATGTTTTATAACAAGTTTATATTACAACTTATATAATAAGAAAACAATAATAACAACTGCTGATTGCTTTGGCAATGCAGTTAATATATTTTTTTTCCTTTTGGTTTGTTTGTACTTTGTGATTATTTCATAGCAACATGCATTGCTTTTATAGCTCACAAAAATAATTTATTTTGTAATACCAACTTACTTTAAAATAAAATAACTTCACTGTATTTCTTTCCCTAGGAAGTAGATTTTTTTCTTCCTTCTTATTGTATTCTTTGACGAATTGGCAGGTTTATACCCTCTAACATAGATAATACCTTCTTTTTGATATACATTGGTGCTTTTGTATGTCCAGAATAAAATATCAGCCAGTGTCTGTGGAAATTTGCTTATGAGATGTTCATAGATGTATCAGATAAAGAACTAAGATCATGAAATCTTGCTGAAATATTTATATGTATATTTTTGAGGGCATATGCTATACCCTAATTTGATGTCCAATATACCAGAAAAGCCTAGAGTCCACATAGAGTCAAATGCAATCAATCCCCTGTATCTGGGCATTAGGAAAAAAACTCTGAAAATAAAGGATCTTAGATCAGGAGCTCCCCATTCCCCCATCATCCATCTCACTCCCTATATCCCAGATGGAAAGAATTTTTATTTCCAAAAATTAGATGACTAAAATTTTGCAGACATGTTTGATTAAAAAGATCCTTTAATTTTTTTTTTTATGAAAAAAGTGTATATTTGAAATACTGCATACACCCTCATCAATAGGAACCCCAAGGGATCATGTCTGCTAAACTTAATTCAACAGAGTAATAAATGATACCTTTCCTCTTATAACATTCCTTGACCCACAGTTCTAGTTGCCCTTCAGTTGATTCTGAATCGTGGGGACCCCACGTATGTCAGAGTAAAAGTGTATCTACCTAATGTGAATGTTAAGCTCATACGCCTGTCTTTTATTTGTCTGGAAGCCACAGGAGTGAGTTCAATTCCAAATCTGAAGGGCAGCTAGGGGCCATAGTCTAAGGGGTCCCAACAGGCTGTATAACACCAGCAAACTTGGTCTTTCTTTTTATGATTTTGAATTTTGTTCCACATTGTTCTCCCACTCTATCCAGGATTGCCTACATAAATCCTCCCCCTTTGCCCTGGATGAGGAGAGACACATCATTGCATCTAGATGGCCCCTTGCAAGGTTTTAAGATTCCAGTCGCTATTCACCAAAGTAGGAGCTCTAGTAGCATAGTGCCTAAGGCACTTGACTGCTAACCAGAAGGCTGGCGATTCAAACTCACCAGCCACTCCTCGGAAGGAAGATGGGGCAATCTACTTCCATAGTGATACTGCCTCAGAAACCCAAGGAGGAGTCACTATGAGTCGGGTCTGACTTGATGGCACATAACAACAACAACAACATTTGCCAAAGTAGGTTGTGCAATGATGTTTTTGTGTAGTATATTATGCCAATTGAGCTTGATATCCCCTGTGACCACGGTCCTGAGCCCATAGGTCCAACTACTCGCTCCCTCTGGGCTGTGGCCAAAAAGTGACTACAAACTTGTCCCTTGACAGCTCTACTACATACCTGGAAATTCTTACAGAACATACAAATACACTTGTAGGAACATTGTCTGCCAACCATACACATTGTCATGGGCATAGACATAGACATACCCTGCTGCATAGACATACATAATCTTTCAGCCTGTCCACCCATCTATCCATCTGTAAATCAATGTTTGCCATCACTGACAATGCAGTACTATATGTGCAAAAGGGTACATCTTTGTTGTCTGTACCTCCCATGCACCTCTCTATGTATTCTTCTTCCTCAATGCCACCATGTTGATCAGTCACATTTGGTACATTGTCCTTCCCTTCACCCAGATCAATACTTGTTTCTACCTATCTAGCAGTGTTCCCTCCCCTTCCTTCCCACCCCTGGTAACCAACAACTACAAAAAAAAAAAAAAAAAAAAAACTCTTCTTCCATATGAAAACTTTTCCTTGGCTTTTTACAATAACAGACTAATACAATATTTGTCCTTCTGTGATTGACTTATTTCACTCAGCATAATGTCCTCCAAATTCATCCATGTTATGCGGTGTTTTTCAGAGTCTATCTTTGCGGATTCAACTATAGTTGCATAGTACTCCATTGTGTGTTATGTACCATAGTTTGGTTATCCATTCTTCTGTTGATGAGCACTTACGTTGTTTCCATCTCTTTGCTATTGAAATAGTGCTATGATGAACATGGGTGTGCATTTATCTGTTCTTGTCCTGCCTCTCACATTTTAGGAAGAATACCTAGTACCATTACATTAAAAATACCTAGGACCATGTCTAGGTCAAATGGTAATTCAAATGGTACTGTGTCCCTAGTAAGGTTTATTCCCAACTATTTATTCCCAAGTCTTTTATTTCTTTTGGTAGCTATTGTAAACGGTATTGGTTTCCCTATTTCTTTTTCAGCAGTCTCTTAGCTGGTGTAGAAGAAAACCAACTGATTTTTGTATGTTAATCTCATATCCTGCCACAATGCTAAATCGCTCAATTAGTTCCAGTAGTTTTTTTTTTTTTTTTTTTTTACTGAATCTCTTGGGTTTTCTATGTACAGGTTCATATCATCAGCAAATAGGGATGGTTTGACTTCTTCCTTATCAATTATAACATTCCTTGACTCACACTGCTAGTTGTCCTTCAGTTGATTCTGAATCGTGGGGACCCCACGTATGTCAGAGTAATCAAAATGCCTTTGATTTCCCTTTCTTGCCTTGTTGCCCTGGCTAGGACTTCCAATACAATGTTGACTAGAAGTGGTGATAGAGGGCATCCTTGTCTGGTTCCTGGTCTCAAGAGGAATGGTTTCAGTCTCTCTCCACTGAGAATAATGTTGGCTGTTGTTGGTTTTGCATATATGCCCTTTATTATGTTGAAAAATGTCCCTTCTAGTCCTATTTTTCTGAGAGCTTTTATGAAGAATGGATGTTGGATTTTATCAAATGCCTTTTCTGCATCGATTGATATGAACATGTGGTTCTCTTCCTTTGTTTTATTTATGTGATGGATGATGTTGATTGTTTGTCTAATGTTGAACCACCCTTGCATACATGATATGAACCCCACTTGGTCATAATGTATTATTATTATTTTTTTGATATGTTGTTGGAGTCTACTGGCTAGGATTTTGTTGAAGATTGTTGCATCTATATTCATAAAGCATATTGGTCTATAGTTTTCCTTTTGAGTGATTTTTTTTTGCTTGGTTTTGTTTTCAAGGTTATGCTTGCTTCATAAAATGAATTTAGGAGGATTGCATCTTTTTCTATGTTCTGGAACAGTTTGAGTAGGATTGGTGTCAGTTTTTCTCTGATGAAGCCATCTGGGCCAGGGCATTTTTTTTTTTTTTCTTGGTAAGTTTTTTTATGACCTGTTCAATGTCTTTGTTACAGATCTGTTCAACTTTTCCACCTCAGTCTGTGTTAGTTTAGGTAAGTAGTGTGTTTCTAGAAATCTGTCCATTTCTTCCAGATTTTCAAATTTGTGGGAGTATAGTTCTTAAAAAGCTCATGAACTGCCATCGAAGGTGCAACTATTGGTCTCTCCCCATCCAAAACAGAGAGTGAAAAAAATCAAAGATCTTCCATTAGTCCAAAGGGCTAATGGACAATACAAACTTCAGAGCAGAACTAGATGTTGCCCAGCTATCACAGATGACCACTCTAGAAGGGATCATGTTCTGTCCCTTACTCATTGGATCACTTAATCTGAGTACAAGTTTTTTCATCTTTAAAGCTGGGTTATAGTAATACCTTATAAATTTGTTGGAAGAATTAAATGAAATCATGCATGTGAAATATTTAGCATAGTATCTGGCTTATATTAAATGAGTTGAGATTCAAACCCACCTGTCTGTCTAGCTGTTTAAATGGAGAAAATTTCAGTGTTTTTGAATGCACCATACACGGTAGGAGATTTAACAAAAAAAATATGATAATGACTGTAAAGTGGTTAGTATTTGTAGATACTCAATGAATAACTGATATGACTTGCATATTAAAATAATCTCTTCTGAGTTCATGAACATGAGCTCCTATTGCATCTCCACACCCTCATGTCTCCTTTCTGTGTGTTTATTGTTGTTGTTAGATGGTGTCGAGTTGGTTTTGATTCATAGTGACCTGATATACAACAGAACCAAACACTACCATGTCCAGAGCCATCCTCACAATTGTTTGTATGTTTGAGCTCACAGTTGCAGCCACTGTGTCAATGCATCACATTGAGGGTCTTCCTCCTTATCACTGACCATCTACATGATGTCCTTCTCCAGGGACTAGTCCCTCTTGATAACGTGTCCAAAGTACAAGAGAAGAAGTTTCATTATCCTCACATCTAAGAAACATTCTGGCTGTACTTCCTCCAACACAGATTTTTTTTTTCTTCTAGCAGTCCATGCTACATTCAATATTCTTCACCAACATCACAATTTAAATGCATCAATTCTTTTGCAGTCTTCATTATTCATTGTTCAGTTTGGGTCAGGCACACTTTAGTCTTCAAAGTGATATTTTTGCTGTTAAGCACTTTAAAGAGGTCTTTTGCAGCAGATTTGCCCAAAGCCATATGTTGCTTGATTTCTTGACTGCTGCTTCCATGGGTGTTGACTGTAAATCCAAGTAAAATGAAATCCTTGACAATGTCAATCTTCTCTCCATTTATCATGATGTTGCTTATGATCCAAGTGTGAGAATTTTTGTTTTCTTCATGTTGAGGTGTGATCCAAACTGAAGGCTATATAGTCTGCTTTTTATCAGTAAGTGTTTCAAGTCATCTTCACTTTCAGCATCCAATGTTGTGTCATTTGCATATTGCAGGTTGTAATGAGTCTTCCTCCAATCCTGATGCTGCATTCTTCATATGGTCCAGCTTCTCTGATTATTCGCTCAACACACAGATTAAATAACTATGATGAAATGATACAGCCATAACACACATCTTTTCCTATTTTAAATTGTGCAATATCCCTTTGTTCCATTCAAACGACTGCCTCTTGGTCTATGTACAGGTTCTTCATGAACACAATTGAGTGTTCTAGAATTCCCAGTCTTTGTAATGTTATCCGTAATTTGGTATGATCCACACATTCAAATGCTTTTACATAGTCAACAAAACACAGGTAAACATCTTTCTGATATTTTTTACTTTCAGCCAGTGGCCATCTAACATCAGCAGTGATATATCTCATTCCACATCCTCTTCTGAATCAGGCTTCGATTTCCAGCAGTTCCTTATTGATGTACTGCTACAACCCTTATTTAATTCTTTTCATCATAATTTTACTTGCATGTGATATTAATGATATTAATTGATAATTTCAGTATTCTGTTAGATCACCTTTCTTTGGATAGGAACAAATATGGATCTCTTCTAATCAATTGTCCAGATATCTGTCTCCCAAATTTTTTGGATAAATGAGTGAATGTTTCCAGTTGCATCCATTTGTTGAAACATCTCAATGGGTAGTATGTCAATTTCTGGAGCCTTCTTTTTCACCAATCCCTTCAGTGTCTTTGGACTTCTTCCTTCAATACCATCAGTTCTTGGTCATATGCCACCTCCTGAAATGGTTGAACATTGACAAATACTCTTTGGTACAGTGAATTGTGTATTTTTTCCATCTTCATTTGATGTTTCCTGTGTCATTAAGCATTTTTCCCATAGAATCCTCAATATTGGAATTTGAGGGTGGTTTTCTTCAGTTCTTTCAGCTTGAGAAATGTTGAGCATATTCTTCCCTTTAGATTTTCTAGCTCTAGGTCTTTGCATATTCCATCATAGTACTTTACTTTGTCTTCTCAGGCCACCCTTTGAAATCTTCTGTTCAGATCTTTTACTTCATCATTTCCTCCATGTGTTTTAGCTTCTTTACATTCAAGAGCAAGTTTCTGAGTTTATCCTGACATCCATTTTGGTCTTTTTTTCCTTTCCTATCTTTTTTATGATCTTTGCTTTCTTCATGTATGATGCTGTTGATGTCATCCCATCTGTTTTTTGGTCATAGATTGTTTAGTGCCTTAAATTTATTCTTCATATGGTCTCTAAATCCAGGTGTGATATACTCAAGGTTGTATCTTGGCTCTCAGCGGACTTGTTTTAATTTTCTTCAGCTTCAACTTAAACTTGTATATGAGCAATTGATGGTCTATTTCACAGTCAGCTTCTGGTCTGGTCCTGATTCATGATATTGAGCTTCTCTGTCATCTCTTTCCACAGAAGCAGTCAATTTGATTCCTGTGTATTCCATCTGGCAAGGTCCATGTGCATAAGCACCATTTATGTTGTTGAAAAATGTATTTTCAATGAATAAGTCGTAAGTCTTGCAAAATTCTATCATGCAATCTCTGGCATTGCTTCTATCACCAAAGCCACATTTTCCAATCCTTCTTTTTTCTATATTTCCCACTTTTGCATTCCAATCATCTTAATTGTACATTTGGTCCATTTCAAACTGCAGAAATTGGTAATTTTTTCAATTTTTTCATCTTTGGCTTTGGTGTTTGTGCATAAATTTTAATAATAGTACTATTAACTGGTCTTCCTTGTATACCTATGGATATTATCACTGACAGCATTTTACTTCAGGATAGATCTTGAAGGGTTCTTTTTGGTAATGATGCAATACCATTCCACTTCAATGTGTCATTCCTGGCATACTAGACCATAAGATTGTCCAGTTCAAAATGTCCAATACCAGTCTATTTCAGCTCACTAATGCTCAGGACATTGATCTTTATGCATTCCGTTTCATTTTTGACAACTTCCAATTTTCCCAGATTCCTACTTCGTATATTCCACATTCCAATTATTAATGGATATTTGTGGCTGTTTCTTCACATTTTGAGTTGTGGAACATCAGCAAATGAAGGTCCCAAAAGCTTTTCTCCATCCATGTCATTAAAATCACCTCTATTTTGAGGAAGCAGCTCTTCCCCAGTCGTATTCTTAGTGCCTTCCAATGAGAGGTCTCATCTTCCAGTACTGTATCTGGATAATACTTCACTACTATTATAAGGTTTTTGATGGCTATTATATATATATAAAACCTCTTCTTTCTTCCTAGTCTTTTTTAGTCTGGAAGCTCTGCTGAAACCTGCCCACCATGGGTGACTCTGCTGGTATTTGATACAATGATGGCATAGTTTCCAGCATCATACCAACATGCAAGTCACCACAGTACAACAAACTGCCAGACGAGTGGTGGTGCATGTTTATAGAAACAGCTTATTTTCAAAATTGATTGTTTCTTATCACATGTTATTTTTTGTTGTTTGTTTTTTAAATTCAGGCATTTTAAAATTCTCTGTTATCTATTCCCATATGATTTTTCTTTTATTTATTTGAGTAGCTATTCTTGGACTGGTTGGTATAAAAAGAGTAAACAAAATAAGGGATGCTTTTGCTAATAGTCTGCTTTAACTCTGCATCTAATAATGTTAAAGAAAATAACCTATTAGAAAGCCTTAGCCTGACTTGTTTCCTGTCATCTTGAATATTCTTTTCTCTTCTTCCATAGTATTAAATGTAGTTGTTATTGTTGTTAGTTGCCATGAGGTCAGCTCCAATTGATGGTGAGCATATGTGTAATAGAAAGTAATGTTTCCTGGTCCTGTGACATATTCATGATCCTTCATATGTTTGAGTCCATTGTTGCAACTATCATGTCAATCCATCTCATTGAGGGTTTCTCTTATTTTCACTGACCCTTTTCTTTACCAAACATGAGATCCTTTCTAGCAATTGATCTTTCCTGATGATGTGTCTAAAGTAAGAGAGCTGAAATTTTCCCTCCTCCCTTCTAAGGAGCATCCTGGTTTTATCTCTTCTAAGACTGGTTTGTTCATTCTTTTGGCAGTCCACAGTATGTTCAATATTCTTCACCAACACCATAATTTGAATGCATCAATTCTGCTTCTGATTTGCTTTCTCATTGTTCAGCTTTTGCATTTATATGAGGCAATTGAAAATACCAAAGCTTGGATTAGGTGTACCTTTGTCATCAGAATGAGATCTTTGCTTTTTCAAACTTTTAAGAAGTCTTTTGAGGTAGATTTGCCTAATGCAATATATCATTTGTTTTCTTCACTGTTGTTTGTATGGACATTGATTGTTGATCCAAGTAGCATGAGATCGTTGGGCAAGTTCAATTTCCTCTTAATTTATGGTGAGTAGTTTTTGGTAATTGAGTAAGTAAATAAGGTATATATTTATTTAAAAATCATGTCAGAATTTAAGATGGAGAGAAAACTAATCAGTCAGCAATAGTTTCTGTTCAGTTACTGCAATCACATTCTACACCAGATTCTTGTTCTTGCTGCAGACCAACTAATGTTATGCCTCTGTCATTTATAAATAAGGAGATGGGGATATGATCCCCAGGAGTGACTTTAAGCCCTTGAAAATCTGTAGTTCTATGAAGTTAAGTAATGTTGCTCTAACTGGAATCCATTCCAGTGTCACATTACAATTTAATGTGTTAACCTCTGCCTTCAGGAGAACCTTCCTGTACTTCATAGAGTACCTGGCAAATATCTTAAGGCCAGAGTGTTTCTTAATGAAGACATAGTGTAAATAAAGTGGGACAGTAGGCCAAGGTGAAGGATACTTTTCCAGTGAATTTGTTTTGACAGAGAGCCTATAAAACCCTGAAAACAGTGAATTTACATACACAAGCACATAAACAATTGGTTAGGTTCTGTTGACTAATACAGAAATAACTAAATAGCAAGTCACCCTATGAAGACTCAAACAACAGATTTAAAATTATGTGGTCCAAATTCTCTTAACTCTTTTAAACTCTGTATTGATTACCTCTGTACTACTCAAACAGAAAATACCACAAATGGGATGGCTTTAACAAACAGGAGTTTATTCTCATATGGTTTGGAGGTTTTAAGTCCAAGTTCAAAGTGCCAGGCTCTACGGAGTGGGTATAAGCTCCTCAACCTTGTGCTTCAGTTTTGCCTCCTGTTCCTGGCCCACTGAAACTCTAGTCTTTTCTTCACCTAGATAGCTGCTGGCCACTGAGGCTGACAGACCCAAGGTTGACAAGTAAAAAGGCACAGTCCCAATGTTACCAAATAACATGGTAGGCCATTGATTCAAGTCCACTGAAAGTCCCAAGATCAGGAGAGCATTGGTAAGCTCCTGAACAACGACTTGACTACATGCAGGTTCAAGTGTACCATAAGCGAGAGACCATTTCCAAAGCTGCTGCTTATATACAAGAAGGAGACCTAAAACAACTCTCAGCTGCTTGTGGTAGATCCCACCATGCAGTTGATTACCAGTCTCATCATGGGGAATAACTACCACCAGCTGGCTAGCCACTCAACCAAGCCCAGCCAAGTTGATATACAGCCTTAACTACCACAAACTCCAAAATGCTCTTGAGATCATAGAAAACACAAGTGACCTAGGGTTCAGCATTTTCAATGTCCAGCTTATGAGGGTTCACTGGAAACCTCAGAAAAAACACCTTTGAGAGATACACAGAATAGAAAAGAAAGGAATGTTTACTGCCCCCAAATCAGATTAATTGGATGGATGAGTGTAACAATTTATCTACCGCAAAGAACAATCGTATAGGTTCCTTGACCGTTTCTGTTAGCATTAAACAATATGGAACATATTCTAAAGCCACGCTGATCAAAGTGTGATCTTAGAACTGTTACCAATCCATAATGAGAGACATAGTTCTAATTAACTCTAAGTAACTCATTGCCTTCGAGTCAGTTCCGACTCATAATCGACCCCTCCTTGGGTTTCCAAGGCAGTATCTCTACGGAAGTAGATTGCCCAATCTTCCTTCTGAGGAGAGGCTGGTGGGTTTGAACCACCAGCCTTCTGGTTAATAATCAAATGCCTTAGGCATTACGCCACCAGAGCACCCTTAGTTCTAACTACAGTTTAGAAAAAGTGTTAATAGCAAATTGACATTACCATGGTATCTATCCTTCTAGTCATTCATTTTCATTATATTTTGTATCTGTGACTGATGGGAAATTTTATTTAAAAGGTTATTCACAAATACTTTGAGAAACACTGTCTAGTAGGAATAAAATAATGACTAGAAAAATAAAAGAATATGGAATAAAACTGGGAAGGTCTGCCTGAGAGGTTTCATATGAATATCAGCATGTGTGTAGGGTATGGATGCAAAAAACTGCAGGTATCCTTTAGCTCTATGTGACTGGCCTTGGGCTCAATACTTTAGTTCCATTAAGTCTTTTAATCCTGGGATAACTCTGTATGATGAGTGCCTTGTCCACCCTTCTTTTGGGCCCAAAGTGGGTTTTCTCACAAAATGGTAATCAGAAGAAAGCTCTGATTTAAGTTTTCACTCTCATGGCATCGATCCCGTGTTTTAAAATGGGTTTGTGATCCAGGAGTGAAGTCCCTTCCAAATCCTGCTAGCACGGAGCAATCCGTCGCCTTGCGCAAGAGTCCCATTTAGGTGGAGGCTGGTACACTGTGTTGCTGTTTAGGAAATTGACAAATTTATAGCCTAGTTGCTACTTTCCATTCAGTGGCAAGCACTGTTTCTCTTACAGCAAGCGGACTTAGATGTCTGTTTGCTGTTTCCCTCAAATGTGAGCACTGCTGGTGATGCACGGCACAAATGGAAGTAATATCATTTGAAGTAGTCCCGCTAGAAGCCCGGGAGCAATCTAACTGCATTAACTCTTCCGTCTGAGTGGAGGAAGCTGAAGAGGGTACATGGTTTGGCTGAGCTGAAGTGAAGAAAACAGAGCAATACACAAGTCCATGACTGCAAGTAGCACCGGTGCCTAAAGAGGTTTCACTTACTGCCTTCAAATAAATGACACCAGGGTATCAAAGGACATCTAATATTCTGTTTACAAATCTTGTTAAACATTAGACGTGGCTGAAGCAGAGACTTCCTTTATTTTTGAGGAGAATTTAATGTTGTTCTCTCCCCCTCCTACTTCTCAGAGCTATGGATGGCTGTTATTCTATGTACAACAATACCCTTTATGCATTTTTATTTGATTCCAAAGCATTATGTGATGACTATACACTTTCTTTTTATTTTTTTCCAAAGATCACAGCCTACTATTCCTTATCTATAAATCAACTAAAGTTTAAATCATTGTTTGTTTCCCAGTTTTCCTTTTTTTATATACTAAATAATGGGCCAGGAAGTTATCTTGGGATAGGTATTATAATGTAGCCATTTTTTTTCTCCATATTTGGAGAGTATTTTGCCTTTCTACTAATTTTTACCAGTACTTTGCCTTTCTACTGATGTCATGAGTTCGATCATATTTTCTTGGTATAACAGGAAATAGAGAACCTTTCTCTTACTATCAGTTATTTATTCATCAATCTTCACTTACCATTTTCTTCTGACACAGCTATTAAGCTGTCCTAAGTTGTGTAGACACCCATGAGGAAGGAGGTAACAATTTCCCCATGTACAGATGAAGAAGTTGAATTTTTAAAAAGTTAAGCAACCTGATCAAGATATCAGTCCGGGAGAAGTGTTCCTTGTCTCTATTAGACATTTGAAGTCTTATTAATAGGTAAGATAAATGAAAAGTTTATTTAAAACTCATTAGAATATGTATATATAAGATATATGTATATCTTATAAAATATGGTAGATTATGTAGTATAGATGATGCACTGAACTCTCCTCAGCTTTCACAAAGTATGTATCTAGTTGTGTTCTTGGTAAGTTGGGACCAACTCATAGCAACCCTGTGTACAACAGAACAAAACATTGCCCAGCCCTGAGCCAGCCTCACAATCCTTGCTATACCTGAGCCCATCATTGCAGCCACTGTGTCAATCCATCTCATTGAGGGCCTTGCCTTTTTTTTGTTGGCCCTCCACTTGACCAAGCATGATATCCTTCTCCAGGGAATGGTCCCTTCTGACAACATGACCAAGTATGTGAGACAAAGTCTGGCCATTCTAGTAAGTAGGTAAAATTTATATCCAAATGAATGAATGTGCAAACTGCAATGTGATATGAAATGAATTCTGAGGTTCTTCCTAAATCTAAGACTTCTCATCAATATGATCTAGGGAAGCTTCTTAAAGGAGGTAAAATATGAATAGAAATTTGAAAGGCCTTGCCTTCCAGCAATGGAAAGTTAGAGGGTTCCAGGAGAAAGGACAGGAACACAGGCAATTGAAAATATTTAGAGAAGACATGGCTAGAGTGAAAATTATACATAAAAGAGATTGGTAAGAATTCAAGCAAAGCAGTGGATTGGAGTCTGGAAATGGACAAATTGAAAAACCAACTAATACTCTTGGTGTAAATGAAGCTTGGAGGTACATATTCATGGTCGTTTTAGGAAGATTTTCTTGACAGGGTTCAGTACAATGAATTATGGCAAAGCTTAGGAGAGATACTTAGGTGGAGAAACTAGCTAGGTAGTTATTGCTTTTGCACAACAGATAAATTATGTAGTACTGCTGGGTTGGGGTGCAGGGAAACATGCAAAGAAAGATCCAGATGTGGGTGCACATGGGGTAGAATCAACAAAAATCAGCCACATGGTATAGGAGTTGAACATATTCATTCTTAACTAGAGTTCAAAACCCAATTCTGTCTCTTGCCAGAATTGTGGCCTTAGACAAGCTACTACTGAACCTCTCAGAGGCTCTGTATCATAGTGTCACTCATAAGGTCTCTGGGAAATGTGAATAAATACAATATTGTTTGGAAATCACAGAGCATGGCAAATGGGCCATTTAAGTGCTCAATAAAGGATGGCTGCTGTTACTGCTCATAAGAGGATATGGAGAGTGAGTGATGGGAAGAGTCATGGAAGCCAGAAGGAGCAAGAGGTTTGAGGATTAGGCCATGTTGAGTCAAGCAATGCATCTGTAAGAACGGAAGCTTCTAGAGCATGAAGAGCTGTCAGGCTAGGATAACAGTGAAGGATTTAAATAATGTGTCAAAATTGTTGATTAAAACAATAAAAGTTATTTACCAAATGTCAAATAAGGATTACATAGAAGTCTCTTGGCTACAAGTTGTCAGAGGCTGAGAATACTTGTGAGGGGGTGTAGAGTATTGCTTTAGCTGGGCATAGAGAAAGAAATAAAATAGGAACTCCAAATGAGGGAACCAGTGTGAGCCATGTGTGGAAATAAGAATGTTCCTCATGCATTTTAGCAAATATGAAAATCACTTTAATGGAATAGTAAATGGTCAGGTTTCAAAGAGAGATTGGGGCTAGATTAAAAAGAACTCTGAATTTGCAGATTTAGAATAAAATACAAGATGCCCAGTTAAAAATGAATTTCTGATAAAGAGAAAAATTTTTTTAGCATAAATATGTACCACACAAAATAATTCATTGTTTATGTGAAATTCAAGTTTTACTGGGTGTTCTGTCATTTATCTGGCAATCCCACTTTGACTGTTATGCAAAGACAATTGGACTTTATTAATTTTCAATGAAACTCTTAGAAGGGAATTTGAGCAATGCTGTCACATGATGAAATAATTTTTAGGATGATTAATTTGGCATGCAGGATAAAGGAGAAGAAACTGTGAATAAGAAAGACAATTGTGATGGCCTAGGGATAACACAGGTGAAAGCTGAGGAGACTTTTACCTCCTCCCACCTTCTCTCAAATTAAGTTACCACAATGCCCTTTCACTCCAACTGTTTCTTCTTCCTGATACCATCTATCAGGAAGGACACTTGAAGACTTGAATAAGAGTCCCTTAACCCTGCATTTTTCATATATTGATGCTGATGTTTCTCTTTAGCATGATCCTTTCATTCCTTTTTTTATTCCCGCATTTGGTGATTAGCAGCATATTATTAATATGGATGTTTAAGGTGAAGTGAAATCATTCCTTCATTAAGATAAAAATAATTATTTTCTTTTCATATAAAGTTGTCCAAAAACCAAACCAAACTCACTGCTGTCAAGTCATTTTTGGGACTCATAGCAACCCCTCCTTCAGTTTCCCAGGCGTTATCTATACAAAAGGAGAATGCCCTGTCTTACTTCCAAGGAGAGGCTGGTGGGTTTGAACCAGCAGCCTTCTGGTTAGCAGTCAAATGCCTTAGGCACTATGTCACCATTCAGATGACTTTTCAATCTTCTTTTTTCTTTGTACCATCTAGACATGCTCCTTTAGAAGGTTCTAGTGGTCCGTACCATAAGTCATTAACTATTTGATGGGGGATCTACTCATTTGACACTTTAGCCACTCTGTGGCTCAGTTAGGTAGATAGAGTTACTCAGACCATCCTCTGGAGTTGACTTTGAGGACTTTACCACTCTTCCATTCAGAGGTTTGGCGTGGATATAGAGAACTAAGGGAATTGAGGCTTGAGCAAACCAGTATAAGTCCAGCAAAAGCAGCCACTATTGAGAAGAGCCAGTCATTGGTGAGATAATTGCTTAGAAGAAGTTATGAAATGTACAGTGCTCACTGAAGACTGAGGTTAAGGAAGAAAAATAAGATCTCAAGAATGAGAAATGAGATATCCATGTGGTTTATAAACTCAACCTATTTATGGAGTTCAGGGCACTTGGCCAAGTGGCATGTGGGGCTAAAATCTATGTTTTGATCCCCTTTCCCAACTGTTCTCTCTGGCACAGGTTGCATCCAACCAGAGTTAGTACTTTTTTTCTTATTTGTGTAAGGTACCTATAGGCTAATGGTAGGATTTGACAAAGCAGGGTTTGAATACTCTCTAGTCGTCAGACCATGTACTCTGTTATTTGACCATCCTGAGCCTGAGTCTCTTCCTTTGCAAAGCTAAAGTGTGTAAAATGTTTAGCACAATGACTAGCACAGAGCTACAAATAAATAATCACTACCCCAAAAACCCTAAATCCAACACATGTACAAAATTTGTACAAAGTTATTTAGGAGTTATGGAAAAGGCCTTGAAGGAAGATTTGACTTATCTTCTTAAAGACAAGGTAATACATATATTGGCTTTGGGCCATAATGTCTCTTCTGTACATTCTTTCTTTATTTAATCTTTGTTGTTGTTATGTGCCGTCGAGTCGGCCCCGACTCATAGCGACCCCTCCTTGGGTTTCTGAGGCAGTTATCACTACGGAAGTAGGATTGCCCAACCTTCCTTCCGAGGAGTGGCTGGTGGGTTTGAACCGCCAGCCGTCTGGTTAGCAGGCAAGTTTCTTAGCCTCTATGCTACCAGAGCTCCCGTTGGGAGTTGGGGCCGACTCGACGGCACATAACAACAACAACAAATGATTTTAGCATAGAGAGCAATAGTGGCTCAGTGGTAGAATTCTTGCCTTGCATGGAGGAGTCCTGGGTTCCATTTCTGTCCAATGTTCCTCATATGCAACTACCACCAGTCTGTCAGCAGAGGCTTCTGTGTTGCTGTGATGTTGACCAGGTTTCATTGTAGCTTCCAGACTAACATATATTAGGAAGAAAGATCTGGTGATTTACTTGCAAAAATCAGCCAATGAAAACTCTATAGATAACAGTGGTTCAGCAACCTGTTGCAGCACAGGACCAGGAAGCATTTCATTCTGTTGGGCATGGGATCATCATGAGTTTGAGGCTGACTTGGTGGCAGCTAACAATAGCAATGATTTTAGCATGGATCCATGGAACTGATAGATAGAACTCACCACTTACTTACTATAAGATCTTAGACCAGTCCCTTAGGATTGGTGAGTTTATAGCTTCTAAGCTGTGTGTTTGGCTCAAGATCAGATGTTCAGCACCAATATAATGCGCAGTGTGCTGTAGGTGCTCAGCAAATACTTTTAAGGATATGGATTAATATGATTTAAAGTTTTTTGAGCATAGATTTCTTCATTTGTAAAATATAGAGATCAATGTTGTCAGAGATAAATGAGATACTGCTTAAAGTGCATTTATTATGGAGCCAAGTATATAATGATAATGATCTCATTGTCATTGTATTCCAGTGCCACCATTGTAAATGTATGCTTAGCTATCATTTTCAAATTATTGTATCAATAGTCAACATTCAGTGTGGAAGTGAAAATTAAAAGTTCTAAGGATAAACCAAGAATCTCTAAGTGGCTCAAACAGATAAGTGCTCAACTATTAACTCTCAAGTTGGTGGTTCGAACCTGATCAGAGGCACCCTGGAAGACAGACGTGGCAATCTTCTTCCAAAAGGTCACAGCCTTGAAAACCTTATGGAGCAGTTCTCTGCACTCATGGGTTTACCGTGTGTTTGAATCAACTCAACAGAAACTAAAAACAAAAACAATAAAGATAAAACAAAAAACAAACCCACTGCCATCAAGTCGATTCTGACTAATGGCAACCCTATAGGAACAGAGTAGAAACTGCCCTACTGGTATTCCAAAGCTGTAAATCTTTACGGAAGCAGACTGCCTAATTTTTCTCCTATGGAGAGGCTGATGAGTTCAAACCCTCAACCTTTTGATTAGCAGCCAAATGCTTTAACCACTGCACTATCAGATCTCTTTCAACAACAAAACCAAAAACCAAACCCACTGCCATGGAGTCAATTCTGACTCATAGCAACCCCCACTGGGTTTCAGAGGTGGTAAATCTTTATGGAGCTCTGGTAGCATAGTGCCTAAGGC
>NW_006921649.1:5205257-5292012 GCF_000298275.1 Orycteropus afer afer
CTATGAGTCGGGTCTGACTCGACGGTACATAACAACAACAACAACAACAAATCTTTATGGAAGTAGATTGCCCAGTCTTGCTTCCACAGAGTGGCTGGTGGGTTTGAATCATCAACCTTTCTGTTTAGTAGTCAGATGCCTAGGGCACTGTGCTACCAGAGCTCCTTTAACAACAGGATAGGTCAGATAAAAGTGTAGTAACACAAGTCTAGTCCATCAAGAACAGTATAGCTATCTCAGAAAGATGATAATCACTTCTTGAGAGAAACAAAATGAGACTTTTATAGAAGGCCACCACTCTCTATCTCTGACACTGAATATGGACACAGATGACCCCTTACCAAATCCCATGACCTTTGCCCTTCTTCTCATCATCCCAGATATGTTGCAAAGATTAAAACTGATAAAGGTGCCTTGGGAAAAGGTACTATTACAACCCGGGTAGGGATCATTAGCATGGAATTCATAAGCATGAAGGTTGCAAATGAAGTAGTGTCTTTATTAAGAAATGAGATACATTTGGACATTGCTTCCTCTATCAACTTCTTGCAGGAAAAATAAGTGGTGATGACAAAGCCATAATATTTGACTGAGCTAGAAAGCAGTCAGTTTACACTTTATAACCAAACCAAACTCACTGCCATAGAGTTGATTCAACTCATAGCGACCCCTCCTTGTGTTTCTGAGGTGGTATCTCTACAGAAGTAGATTGCCCAATCTTCTTTTCAAGGAGTAGCTGGTGGGTTTGAAATAGCAGTCATCTGGTTAGCATTCAAGTGCCTTAGGCACTACACCACCAATTAACTTTCAAATGCTGCTGAATTAGGGACACTGTAATGGTAAAAGTTCCCCACTAGGAGGCAGTGCTTATACTCCAAATCTGTCAGTCTTTGTCTCAGATGCCTCATCAGCAAAATGAGACAATTGAACCTAATCTAGCTGCTGTCAGAGATTTTTTTGCAAATTGCTTCCAGGTGAGTTTCCACAAATCTATGATGCTACTTGGAAACACTAAATACCAGAGATAATGAAAACCAAGTTTGAAAACACATGTATAGTTGGGAGGTAATTTCAAATAATTGAGGCATGTTTATCCTTTATTTTTGAAAAGAGGTTCGGAATTCAGATGGAATTAGAAGTCTCACCAGATACTTTGAACTTGATGCAATTTAAACAGATTCATTTGAGCAAAGTACGGAATGTCATTCATTTCCCAGGTTCAGCCAGTCCGCCTGCTGGATTGACTGGTGATGTCTTGATTGCGTATGATTCCCCTTGACTCATTTCTCTGTTGTTGGTAATTAAAAGCTCTCTGATTTTATTCTCATTTAACAATAAGCAAAAGAGTAATGTCTGCCAGACTTTTCCCATTCGCCTGGTGTTTGCAACAGTGCAGAACCTTGGAATCACCATGAATTTTAGGCTGAAGATACTGGTAACTGAATATTAATGGAGATAGCATATTGGTGTTTTGCACTTGGAAGCTGACTAGCAACATCACAGCCGATGTGAACACAATCTCCAGGGTACATGGACAAATTGGTATAGATTACCCTATCCTCTCATTCCAGCTTTGAGAAACAAAAACTTCTATGAATAGGTGAAAAATGGTGCTCATCTATTGCAGCTTCAGCAGGTCTCTGGGACTCAGGGAAGTGCCTAATTTTATACAGGAAGGAGAATCCATATTAAAGAAACAGGAGATGATATGATAGTTACCTTCTCTCTAGTCTCGGTATGTTTTGTTCTGGTTCTTGAAGCTTTCCCTTAATTATGGTTTTAATCATCCTGATCAGCATTGTTATAATCACAAAATGTCAGCCTGAGAAAACGATAATCTCATCGTCATTATGTTTCAATGTCACCTTTGTCAACTTGTGCTTAACTATCATTTCAAATTACTGTATCAATGCTGTAATTAGATATAATTTGTGATATGACCAGCATTCACAGGTGAGTAATTTTTTAGACAATCCCACAACCAACTGAAATAGTTTATTATTATAGGTCTTTTCTTCAAGAACCAAGTATGCTAAATGTGAGCTTTCACTTCAGAAATATTCCAAATCAAAATGTTACATTTTGAGAATATAACATGACTTAATATTTATGACTTTCATATTATAGCCTATGTCGGTGAGTTTGAAGCACTGAAATCTCTATCCCATTCTCTATAAATTTTTCTATTAGCATGGCATATGGAGGGTTTTTTAGGATTGTCCTCATGCATGCGGTTAAAGAAATTCAAATGTCTCTCTTTTACTGGTCAAATCCCTTATTGAAATTGACCATTCTATAATGATTTCTAATATTTCATTGCACAGAATCATAGGTTTAAAATATTTTCCATCCTGTTAAGTTTTCTTTAAAACCAAGATGCGATTAAGGTATAAGAGATTCAAAGAAAAGTAATAATTTGGAGAAAGGTTTTCTGCCTTCCCTTATGGAAAGAAGAAGCCTAGGTTAAGAAGTAGGACTGGTTGATCAAGCATAAAAGTGATTCATGAAATATGACATCTCTTTAACATTGAGGGGGAAAAATGCTTTTCTTCATTGACTGCTTTCTTCTACATGCAAAATATTGACACATCCCTATTATATCAAACAAAAGCTTTCCTTCAGAGAGATAATTTTATAGAGTGGCTGGTATCATGTGATCTCATTAATATTTATGAAATATGATAATAATATGGAAAAGGAGGAACTGGAATACAGCCCTATCTTTCTAGACCCTATTCATTTCAGCTTCAAAATGTTTTTTCATTTCACACATCAGACGCTAATTAGCAAATATCTAATTAGTGTTAGAAGATTAATCGCTCATGGGAGTTGTTGAGGCTTTGAGCTTTCATGCATGCAAAAACAGTGCCACTTTAGGTGCATTTGCTAAGGTACAGTAACTTTAAATGATACAACTTTTATTTTTGTTTGAAAAAATGTTAAATTACAGCAATGGAGTAAATTTTAGCTCAAGTAAGAAGAGAGCAAAGAACAAGCAATTGAAAAGATAATACATGACACCACGGAGCCACATCTGCAATCCAGTTACAGGTTAGGCAATGACCTGCTCTGTCTTGAGCACTCCAAGTGTTCAGAGAGTGGTAAAATGCAGCCCCTGCCTCTAGGTGCTTAGAAAATTAAAGAGGGGCTTCACAAGCTAAGGCACATGGGCCAAATTCAGCCAGCCATGTGTTTTAGTGTGGCCTGTGAACAATGAAGTATTTTACGTTTTTAAAATGATATTTTGTGACGTGAAAATTTAATGAAATTCAGATTTCAGTGTCCATTAAAAAAAAAATTATTGGAACACAGCCACATTCATTCATTTATGTAGTGTTTTTGACTGCTTTCGTATTACTGTGGCAGAGTTGAGTAGTTGCGACAGAGACCATATGGCCCACAAAGCCTAGAATATTTACTCTCCAGCCCTTTAGAGGAAAAAGTGCCCCATCTCTGAATTAAAGCTAAGTATTTTGATATAGTAGAGTGGTTTGGAGAGTCAAGTAGATAAATTTCAGTTCCATAATTTGCTAGCTGTGTGACCTTGGGCAGGTGATTTAACATTTCTAAGCCTCAGTTAATAATATGAATTATGAATTTCATGTTAGACCTATAGAAACTGAGACTTTTAAAAATCTAATAGGATTACTTATATAAATTGGCTAAGCTTGTACCTGACTCATAGTAGGAAAAAAAGTTACTGCCCCATCACTTCCTAGATACAAAATAGTTAGGTTTCTTTATTAATTCTTCCTACCTTTCTCTAAAAGCTTTCTAAGTGGAAGGGTGAATTGACCAAAAGTAGGAACAGTACTATTTTTCACCCACTTCAGGAATAAGACAGAAAAGGGGATACTAAACTAAAATGATCTGGCTAGAGATTTTCTGCTTCTAATATTATGGTACTTTGTCCCCAAATGCCCTTAAGCATCATTTCCTTCTTCTAATAAAACCTGAAGGAAGTTAAAGAGTCAGGAAAAATGTATTGCTAATTGCAATTGCAATGATGTTGTTCTTATTTTTTTACTCATAAAAATCTCTGTTCATACCAAATTCCTTTTTACAATTCATAGCTGTCAGATCTTTCATTTAAGTACACACATATTAAATTTATTGAGTGTATCCTGCAGACTTAATGATGGGTAACTCATTAAATGCCACAGAGAGCCTGTATTTTATTAGCAAAATTTGTTGTTTTTTTTCTTTTCAGAGGGTGAATTGTTTTTTGGGGAGGAAGATTAGTGGTAAACTGGAAACTTTAAGAATTATCCTCAAGCTGAAATATCTCAGTGTTTCAGAGCAGCAGGGATTTTAATCAAGACAAAAACAATTCAAACTTCAGTGATTTAAAGAGTTAAGACTGGCTTCTAGAATTGATATATCTGCATTGAAATTTGGTCATAATTCAAAGAGTTTTATATGTTTCTAGGAAATAAGACTGCAAACTAATGAAGGAACTTAAGGTAAGATTTAAACTGAAGACATACTGGCCTTCATTTAATCTTTGTGATGGTTGTGAGCAACATTAATGGTTTTCTGTGAAACAACATGGATTGAGAAAATATTCTGAAATTATATTGATGTTAGGTGACTAATGCATAAGCCAATAATTCCATGAATGGATTCACAATCACACATAGTACATAATTACATGCCATGAAATAGATATAAATAGGAATCACTTTAGGGGATGGATTTAGTTGGGAGAGAGCAGGAAAAACTGGTGCCCTGAAATACCCTATTTTGCTGACCAGTCACTGTGTACTCAATGTCCTACTCTATCTGGAAGTGTCCTGAGCAGTGGGCAAGTTGTGTTGAGGAGGAATGAGGGGAAAATGACCTTGCAGACAAAAGAAGAATTAGCCATCATGCATGCAGAGACCCTTAATCTCTCTCACTTCTCATGACATTTTCTCACCATCTTTTAAAAGCCAAACAGAAAAGGAAGAAGGCAAATGACTATAACTACAATTAGAAGACATCATTACAAAGAACGTTCTTCATGTTGTAGAGAGCATACTCCCAATTAGGTGGATGGTTGAACAGACATTGATCAAGAGCCGCTCTATAGGTGACTTCTATAGGGGCACTGGTGGTGCAATGGTTAAGTGCTTGTCTGCTAATCTAAAGATTAGCAGACCAAACTCTCCTAGTGTCTCTGTGAGAGAAAAAAAATCCTGGCAATCTGTTCTGGTAAAGATTAGAGACTAGGAAACTCTATGGAGAAATTCTACTGTTACATGTGGTCACTACAAGTCAGAGTCGACATGGTGGCACACGACAACTTGGATATTCATAAATCTGGCCAGAAGTCTAGGGGCTTCAAATCAAGCTTTTTATTGGTGTCTGTGATTCTGTAAACCACCTGAATAAGAACCACCAGGAATGAGATTCAAACCAAAACTAAACCCAGTGCCATCCAGTGAATTCCAACTCATAGCAACCCTATAGGACAGAGTAGAACTGCCTCATTCAGTTTCCATGGCTGTAATCTTTATGGAAGCAGACTGCCACATGTTTCTCCCATGGAGCTTCTGGTCGGTTTAAACTGCTGACCTTTTGTTTAACAGCTGAGTGCTTTAACCACCGTGTCACCAGTACTCCTTGGAATGGTGTTCACTAACTGCCATCAAGTTGGTTTTGACTCATAGCAACCGCTCCTTGGGTTTCTGAGGCAGTATCTCTACAGAAGTAGATTGCCCAGTCTTCCTTCTGAGGAGTGGCTGGTGGGTTTGAACCATCAGCCCTCTGGTTAGCAGTCAGATGCCATAGGCACTTACTTAAAAATATAGATTATAGGCTCCTCTCACGATCTCCTTCCATCTCTGAGGTGTCAAGCCAAGGAATTCAAATTTTAAAGAGCTGCCAAGTGGACCCTTAAAAAATAATAATAATAAAAAAAGTGCTGTCAAGTTGATTCCCACTCATGGAAACTTCATGTGTGTCAAAAATAGAATTGTGCTCTGTTAGCTTTTCAATGGAGGATTTTTCAAAAGTAGATTGGCAAGCCTTTCTTCCAAGCCTCTAGGTGGACTTGAACCTTCAGCCTTTTGGCTACAAATTGAACTTGTTAACTCTCAGCAATATCCAGTGACTTGAAGGAATTCTTAAGCACAATAAAGTCTGAGTAAAACATCCCCATTCATATCCAAATATTAAAAATAATTAGTCATTTGTCCTGCATATGTTTTGCGTTGTCTTTACCTATTCCTGTGTAATAAAGCCATCTTTCATACAGTTTTTTCTTTTTGCTTTCCCTCAATGAAACCTTTATCTTTGCTTACCATTGTATTCTCTGGTTTCTTTATGCCAAAGAAAGAAGGAAAAAGAAAAAAAAAAAAAAAAAGTCCCTACAAAGGACTTCTGCATTGACATTGTTGTTGTTAGATACTGTTGAGTTGGTCCAACACAGAGTGAACCTATGTACAACAGAACAAAACACTGCTTGATTGTGTACCATCCTCATAATTGCTGCTGTGGTTGAGCCCATTGTTACAGCCGCTGTGTCAGTCCATCTTTTGGAGAGGTTTCCTCTTTTTTGCTGACCCTCTACTTTTCCAAGCATGATATCCTTCTCCAGGGACTGGTCCTTCTTGATAATGTGTCCAAAAAAACTGAAATGAAGTCTCACCATCCTTGTTTCCAAGGAGCATTCTGGCAATACTTCTACCAAGACAGATTTTTTTGTTTTTCTGTCAGTCCATGATATATTCAATATTGTTCACCAGCTCCATAATTCAAAGACATCAATTCTTCCTTGATCTTCCTTATTTTTTTTGTCTAGCTTTTACATGCATATGATGCAATTGAAGATGCCATGGCTTGGGTCAGGTGTACCTTAATCCTCAAAATGACATATTTATTTTGTAACAATTTAAAGAGGTCTTTTGCTGCAGATTTGCCATACAACTTTATAAAAGATCTTATAAAGCCAGTAATGGGGTAGGGGTCAGCCACACAAGATGATCGAAATAACTTATTGTCTTAGTGATTTTTTGCTGCATACCAAACCATCCTTGCTGAACACTTCTGCTGATCACACCTGGGATCAATCATGTAACTGCAGTAATCTCAGGGCTTATAGACAGGCTGGTTGTTTTAGGGTGGTGGTTCTCAAAGTGTGTTCCCTGGACCAACAGTATCAGCATCACCAAGGAAGTTGTCAGGAAGCAAATTCTCAGACACCATCCCAGACACACTGAATCAGAAACTCTAGCCTGGACCACTGTCCAGCACCACTGTCTAACAGGCCCTACAGGTGATTCCAATACACATTCAATTTTAGAAACCTAGTTTAGAGAGCACCAGCTGAAAGTCTCGAGCTTCCTCAAATGTGGATACCATGTTACAATAGCATGAAAAGAGTAGGTGAAAGTCCTCTTGAAACCTAGTCTCAGAACTTGCAAAATATAATGTCTACCTAGGTTCCAATCATGTGGTTGACTTTTTTTACAATATTTCCCATCAATAAAAGATTTTGTGTCTAGGAATAAAGGTGGATCCTGAAAGCCTAATTCACCTCTTTCCACATGGTAGTGTATACTTGACCCCTGAATGTAAGTTGTTGTTGTTATGCGCTGTCGAGTCAAACCCGACTCATAGCGACCCCTCCTTGGGTTTCCGAGGCGGTATCACTACGGAAGTAGAATTGCCCAACCTTCCTTCTGAGGAGTGGCTGGTGGGTTTGAACCGCCAGCCGTCTGGTTAGCAGGCAAGTGTCTTAGCCACTATGCTACCAGAGCTCCCTGAATAAGTAGATAAATAAATATTTGATGATTTAGTGGTCTACGGGACACAGAGCTCAAGAGAGAATTTTCAGCCTGGAATGTGATACTTATGTCTATAATAATAAAAAAGCCACAGAAGATAGTGTGTTCTTAGGCTGTGTATTTTAAAGTATCCTATCACATGGCATGGAAATTGATTACATATTTTAGTGTAATAATACCAAGAATACATTTAAAATATCATGTTACAGTTTAAAAATATGGATAGCAATAGTGGAGTACATGCAGTTTCAATTCTATAAAAGGATTTTTTTCACTTCATTTGCCCTGAAACTTATCAATGGTACCTTTATTCTATTGAATCTCTTGTGTAATGATATTTTAGGTTTTAAAAATTTTAGACTTTTCTATCTATGTGTATGTTATATATAACTGCATTTATATAGTCATACATTCATTCCTTCATTCAATAAATACGTACTGGGTGCCTACTAGGTGAAAGACACTGGGAAATCAGAAATACTGAAATGAATCCCTGCCTTCATGGAGCATATATTCTAAAGGGAGATAAAATGTTTTAAAATCATAACAAACATACAGCATAAAATACAATTTCTTCATGTTATGAAAAAATGTATGAGTTTTAGGGAGATAATATAATATTTACTCTATTAATTCCAGTTATAATGTGAAAATATATTTTTTTAAAAAAATTGTTTTTTCCATTTGCTGCCAAGTCTACTCAAATTCACATTGACTGCATGTGTGGAAGAGTGAAAGTGCTCCATAGAGTTTTCAGTGACAGATTTTTCAGAGATCACCAGGCCTTTTTGTACCACTCAGGGATTCTAGAACCATCCAGATATCTAATTTACCATTTGGTGATATTTATCAGTCATTATTTAGTGCTTCTTTACAAGTTATCAGAAATATTTTCTGATTGATGAGGAACACACTCATGAATTGTGCTTGTGCCCACTGTTATACTATGTAAATAGCACAGGTTTTGAATCCCAAGAAATGTGATCTGAAATATGGCTTGGCAATATGGTCAGTTCCACTCTCAAAGCTTCATAAACATCACCATTAAATGAGGATAATAATGCCTCATTCTTAGTTATCCAACAGCTTACGAAAGATTACATATGTGACACTGTTGACCATAGCCTTCAGGCAACTATACTTTGTACATGTTTATGGAACTCTGGTGGTGTAGTGGAAAAGGCACTTGACTGCAAACCAGAAGGTCAGCAGTTCAAACCCACTGGCTGCTCCATCGAAGGAACACTGAGCAATCTACTTTCATAAAGATTTACAGCCTTGGAAACCCAATAGAGATCGCTATGAGTCAGAAATGACTCGATGGTAATGAGTTTGGTTTTGGTTTGGTTGTACATGTTTATTTTTCCCTATAATTTTATTCAAGAATTATGGTCATTTTGAATAAACAGTAGTTTGAAAATGGACACTTAAAAAATAATGTTATTATTGGGTGGTGCAAATTGTTAACATGCTCAGCTGCTAACCAAATGGTTGGAGTTTCTAGTCTACCCAGAGGTACCTTGGAAGAAATTTCTGATATATTTCCAAAAAAAATCAGCCATTGAAAACTCCTATGGAGCATAGTTCTATTCTGACACATGAGGGCACCATGAGTTGAAGTCTATTCCACGCCAACGGGTTATGAGAGCAGACCAGTCAAAGATCATCTTCTCTAATATGATCTCACTCAAGAATCTGCTTATCACTGTTTATTAGTATAACAATAAATGTCTAGTATTGAGTAGCATGTTGTTATGGATCAAATTGTGTCCCACAAAAGATATGTTGCAGTCCTAACTCTGGATTCCTGTAAATGTGGCCTTGTTTGGAAATAGAGTCTTTGAAGATGTTATCGGTTAAGTTAGCATGTGGTCATTCTGGAATAGGATGTGTTCTCATCCAATCTGAGTAGAGTCTTTATCAAAGAGGATAAGAGACACAGAGTGAGAGAGAAAAGACAGCCATGTGAACACACATCTATAAGCCATGGAACACCTGGGCTCACCAGAAGCTAGGAGAGACAAGAAAGGATCTTCCCCTCGAGTCTTTGAAGGGTGCATGGCTCTGCCCAAACATTGATTTGAAGTTCTAACTTCCAGAACTGTAAGGCAATATACCTCTGGTCTCATAAGCCACCTAGTTTTTTGGCATTTTGTTACAGCAGCCCTAGGACATTAATGCACATGGTCTTGCTGGATGAACACATTTTCAAAGAGATTTGTTATGTTTCTAAGATAAAGAAAATGTTGTTGTTGTTGTTAAGTGCCGTCGAGTCATTTCTGACTCATAGCAACCCCATGCACAGCAGAATGAAACACTGCCCGATCCCGCGCCAGCCCCACAATCCTTGCTATACTTGATCCCATCATCGCAGCCACCGTATCAATCCATCTCGTTGAAGGCCTCCCCCTCTTTCATCAACCCTCCACCCTACCAAGCATGACATCCTTCTCCAGGGAATGGTCCCTTCTGACAACATGACCAAAATAGGTGAGACGAAGTCTGGCCATTCTTGCTTCCAAGGAGCATTCTGGCTGCACTTCCTCCAGGACAGATCTGTTAGTTCTTTTAGCAGTCCATGGTACTTTCAGCATTCTTCGCCAGCACCACAACTCAAAAGCATCAACTCTTCTTCGGTCTTCCTTATTCATTAATAACTATAGTTAATTTTCACATTTTCAACAATGTATGACTTTCCAATGATGCATTATACATCAAATACAATAAAAGGGCATTAACAAAAGCTATTTACACTAAAATCTGTTCATATTCTCACACAGTAGTTATGGTTGGCCATTTTGTGATTGCATCCAAGTTTGTGAAACTTTGAAGAGCCCTTTTAAGTACTATGTATTAGAACTGAATTTTATCATTCTAATTTGGGCATAATCATCTTAATTATAACAGCTGCACAAGCTGGTGGATGAAGATCCCTTTTTTACACTTTTTTTTTTATAAGTATTTACAACCCTGTGTTAAGACTTGAAAAACCACATGTACCAATGACGGTAATAATATAATAAGGAAAATAATTTGATAGGATTCATACCAAAGTGTTGGGCCTTAATAATTGTGATTTTTCCAAATTATTAAATTATTGGATATTTATCACATATGAAGCATTCAATGTTTACAAAAATTCCATGTGTTAGGAAATATTATCTGCATTTTACAGATGAGGGAAATGAGACCCAGAGAAAGTAAATACCTCACGCAAATTCAGAGGCTAGAGAGAAATGAGTCAGACCTATGAGCCCCCTGTTCTAGAGGTCCCTAGGCAGTGCAGGCAGGGATTATAAACCTAAATGTGGGCTATTGGAACCCACCCAGCAGCTCCTCAGAAGCTCCTAGCAATCTGCTTCCATAATAATCACAGCCAAGGAAACCCCATGGAGTAGTTCTATTCTGTAACTCCTAGGGTCACCATGAGTTGGCATCAGCTTGACCACAATGGGTTTATTCTTTCTCCAGAGTTTACATACTTAACCACATAATAGAGAACACATGGGGGTTAAGTGATTTGTTTCACTTGCTGGACATGGAATGCCCTCTTATTTTTATTTTGTTACTTCTTTAATATTGGAAGCTAGTACCTGGCTCTTCAAATATTTCTATATTATATGAGTCACTGTTTTCTGGAATTATTTCATGTAAATGGTAAAATATACACAGAAATCTTAGAATATGAACTTTATACTGCTGAAGTTCCAATCCCTGACCTGAAAGGAAATTTTTATTCAAGAAATGGAGCAGGGTGCTTATGTTGTTAGCTCAGATCTCCCCTAGATGACTAACACTAAGTCTCTACGAACTGCTGAACTGAACATTTAAGTGACAGAAGGTTGCACAGAAGGTAAATATTCTTTGAGATGTAAACCTAAATTAGGAAGGAGTGGGTAGGATTGATCGTGAATGGGTGCCTACACTTGATAGTCTCATGATTTAGGTTTCCTACGGAGAGATGTTGGTAGGAACTCATCAAAAAGGAGGGGGCACTCTTCAAGGCAGAAATAATGACAACTAAGCATCAAATATTCCATGGCCCCTTGGCTTCCTTCCACACACAAAAACTGAACTAATTTCTCTGTCAAGTTCAGTGTGTTAATTTACAACTGAACACCCTGAGGCCATATTTCTTTCCCCTTCCCCATAACTGACACCTCAATCACTGTGCTGGCCTCTTCTCCTGGGTAATCCCGATGCAGAGGCTCCCTTATCTCACCTTCAAAGGAGCAATTCACAATGCCTGCACTTGATACTCTGGTAACATATCAGTCCAAAGCAAAGGTTCATTCCAATGGTGGGACTTAAAGTGGAAGTCCACTTCTGTTGGTAGGCTCACATGTGACAGCGGACTGTGACTACAGGTACTTGCTCTTCAGAATCCATTAGGGAGAGAGCCATATAAAGAAAAAAGCCTAGCTTTGACATTATAAATCCTTCTCAATCAAAATCCCACACTGTAGTTAGAGTAAATATTTTTAAATATGTATCTGCAGTGTCTCTCTGTCTCTCCTTTTAATCACAATGAAGATTTATGCCAAAAGACAGTAACTATTTTGGCTATATGTGAAACCACCCTATAAATAGTTATGCTGTCAGGGACTTTAGAGTTTACATAATTCAATCTTCTATTTTTTAGAGATGTATAACCTGAGGTTGTATGCCCAGCCCAAGGTGGCAGAGTTAATTAATGTAGTCTCTCCTAGTATTCCCTAAGACCAGACTATGTGAAAATAGCCGTTAATCTGGTTTTCTCTTGCACTTTCAATTAATTGTATTTCTCTATTGCATAATATTTCTGACATATTCTCCATCCTTCCTATTTAAGGGATGAGGAGAAAAGGTGGAGACAAGAATAGGGGCAAGAACAGGTTGGCATATATAAGATCATTTACAAAATCAAAACCCCATATCCAATTCATCATGGCACTTTCTCATAGCAAATCAAGGAATTTTATTCTAGGTAATTAGGTTAAAGGGATAGGAACTATAGCCATTCATCGATTCCTAATTTTTATTCTCAGACTTACAACTCCCCAGGATGAGAGGTTTGAGAGAATAGATACATTTGTAAAATGACTAGAATAAATTTACCCACCTCAGGGATTCAGTGTGTGTTTAATACCATAAAGGACTTTGAGATAGTCAGATGAAAGGTGCTTTAGAAGGCAGACATGATTACTGGATTAGAATTTCAGAGAGTGAGAAAAGAGTCTTTTGTGTTGACAGGTTTTTCTTATTCTTTTTTTCCAATACTATAGGTTTTTTTTTTTTTTTTTTTTTCCCATACCATTTCTTTTTTTTAATTTCAGATCATGTACTTGACTTGGTATAGCTCTCACAAGAAGAAATGTGACATGGGGTATACTGACTAGTTTCCCGCCCCTTTTTTTCTAATATACATTTCAGCATCTATATATTCACAGAACTAATTTTCCTATGGTTGTGATGTATTGTAAAGTAAAATGGAATCACCTGGGGATAGTGTTCTGTAACTTGGTATTTATTACATGTCACAGAGACGCACACCTGCATGCACGCACACACACACACACACACACACACACCTTCGTATATTGAATTGTTTGGAGACCAGACCAATTTTGTTTCATTCTCCAAAGGTTGCCATCATATCATTAATCTCTCTCAGCCTTTAAAGATGGCCTTTTGCCATATTCTGTCAGAAAACAAGATATAGACCATTTACTTTAAATACCTAAAAATAAAAATGCTGAATCAAGCAGTTACACACATACACACGTGCACAGAACTGTCTAATGTATTTTGCAATTGTTGAAAATCTGTGTGCATTGGGTGAGGGGAGCAGTAAAATGTGCAGTTTATTGGGAGTGAAATGTTTTATTATATTAGTTGTAAAATGTTCTTTGCTATTAAAATAAGTAGTAGTAATTAATAATCTGCAAAATCATAGAGCAGCCTTTGAACTACAAGAATAGATTCTTAATTCTTTATAATAGTACTCTCCCCTTCCTTTTTACCTCCTTCCTCCCTTCCTTCCTTCTTTCCAGAAATATCTACCACATTAGGAACTATGCTAGGAACAGTGTTTGTTGTGGTAATTCACTTCAGCCTATCATAGCAGAATAATCTTATGGACTCTAATGAGGGATGGATATCAATATGTCTTTGGTATAAAAGAATAAAGATAACCCAATCCAAAAATCTATAACTTTTGTTTTACTTTATGTAGCATGTTTCCTCTATTAGTCATCATAAGCATCATATCTCATGGACTTAAACTTTATAAGGCTTGAGAAAATAGCTCTGTCCTACAAATAAAGTATATTGACTCCAAAATGAAAATAAAATTACAAAATCAAAATTAAATTGTCTGCCAAACTTAGCATTACATAGACTAGTGAACTACTAGCCAAGGCAGTTTTCACGTAGTTATATATAAATGATACATTTATATAATTAACTATATATATATTGTTGTTGTTGTTACATGCCATCCAGTTGGACCCAACTCATAACGACCCCTCCTTGGTTTTCCAAGACAGTATCTCTATGGAAGTAGATTGCCCCATCTTCCTTCCGAGGAGTGGCTGGTGGATTTGAACTGCCAGGCTTCCAATTAGCAGTCAAGTGCCTTGGACACTAAGCTACCAAAACTATACCAAAGCTCCTATATATATATATATTTAAATATATATATTATATAAGGCATTTGACTGCTAACCAGAAGGTTGGTGGTTCAAACCCAGCAGCTGCTCCACAGAAGGGAAGTGAGCCAATCAACTTCCATAAAGATTTACTGCCTTGGCAACACAATGGGGGTCACTATGAGCCAGAATTGACTCCATGGCAGGGGGCGTATATATACATATAGATAGATAGATAGATAGTGTGTGTATATATGTGTATATAGAGTGTGTGTATATATATGTGTGTGTGCGTGTGTGTGTATGTATACACACACACACACACACACGGGAGCTCTGGTAGCCTAGTGGCTAAGGCACTTGACTGCTAACCAGAAGGCTGGCAGTTCAAACCCACCAGCCACTCCTCAGAAGGAATATGGGGCAATCTACTTCCTTAGTGATACCACCTCAGAAACCCAAGGAGGGGTCGCTATGAGTCGGGTCCAACTCGACAGCACATAACAACAATAACAACAGCTATCTATCTATCTATCTATCTATCTATCTAGACACACACTCACAAACAAACACCCACCACTTTTTTGTCACTTTGTTGCACTGTGGTGGTTTGCATGTTGCTGTGAGACCGGAGGCTATGCTACTGGTATTTCAGATCCAGCAGGGTCACCCATGGTGGACAGGTTTCAGTGGAGCTTCCAGACTAAGAGAGACTTGGAAGAAGGAAGGAGCTATCCACTACTCAAAGAATTGGCCAGTGAAAACCTTATGAATAGCACTGAAATACTCTATATAATACTGGAATACTGGATATTATAATACTGGAAAACTTTATGACTAGCTCTGAAACTTTGTCCAATATAGTGCCAGAAGATGAGTCTCTCAGGTTGGAAGGCACTCAGAATTTGACTGGGGAAGAAATGCAACTGCAAAGTAGAGTCAACATTAATGACATGCATGGAGTAAAGCTTTTGGGATCTCCATTTGCTGATGCTTGTTGTTGTTGTTGTTAAGTGCCATCTAGTCATTTCCGACCCATAGTGACCCCATGCACAGCAGAACGAAACACTGCCTGATCCCGCGCCAGCCACACAATCCCTGCTATACTTGAGCCTATCATCGCAGCCACCGTGTCAATCCATCTCGTTGAAGGCCTCCCCCTCTTTCATCAACCCTCCACCCTACCAAGCATGACATCCTTCTCCAGGGAATGGTCCCTTCTTACAACATGACCAAAATAGGTGAGACGAAGTCTGGCCATTCTTGCTTCCAAGGAGCATTCTGGCTGCACTTCCTCCAGGACAGATCTGTTAGTTCTTTTAGCAGTCCATGGTACTTTCAGCATTCTTCGCCAGCACCACAACTCAAAAGCATCAACTCTTCTTTGGTCTTCCTTATTCATTGTCCAGCTGATGCAGCACAACTCAAAACAGGAAGAAACAGCTGCAAGCATCCATTAATAATTAGAACATGAACTATATGAAGTATGAATCTAGGAAAATTGGAAGTTGTCAAAAATGAAATGGAATGCTTAAAGCTTGATACCTTAGGCATTAGTGGGCTGAAATGGTCTGGAATTGCCTAGTTTGAATCAGACAACTATATGATCTACTATGACAATCATATGATCTACAATGACAAATTGAAAAGGAATGGCATGGCATTTATCATCACAAAGAATGTTTCATGATCTATCCTGAAGTACAATGCTGTCAGTGATAGGATAATATCCATATGCTTATAAGGAAGACCAGTTAATGCATTACTCAAATTCACTCACCAACCACCAAAGCTAAAGACAAGGAAATTGAAGATTTTTACCAACTTCTACAGTCTGAAATTGAGCAAACATGCAATCAAGATGTGTTGATTATTATTGGTGATTGGAATGCAAAAGTTGGAAACAAAAATAAATCACCAGTAGTTGGGAAATATGGCCTCAATGATAGAAATGATGCTGGAGAAAACATGATAGAATTTTGCAAGACCAATGACTTACTTATTGCAAATACCTTTTTTCAACAGCATAAATGGTGGCTGTACACTTGGACTTCACCAGATGGAAAACACAGGAATCGTATTGAGTCCATTTGTGCAAAGAGGCAATGGAGAAGCTCAATATCTTCATCCAAAACAAAGCCAAGGGCTGACTATGGAACCGACCATCAACTGCTCATAAGCAAGTTCAAGGTGAAGCTGAATATGATTAAAACAACCCCGTGAGAGCCAAATTATAACCTTGATTATATCCCACCTGAATTTAGAGACCATCTAAAGAATAGATTTGACACACTGAATGCCAATGACCAAAAACCAGAGGAATGGTGGGATGGCATCAAGAATATCATCCATGAAGAAAGCAAAAAGTCATTAAAAAGACAGAAAAGGAAGAAAAGACCAAATTGATGTCAGAAGACTGTGAAACTTACTGCTGAATGGAGAGTAGCTAAAAGAAATGCAACAAATGACAAGATAAAAGAGCTGAACAGATTTCAAAGAGCAGCTTGAGAAGACAAAGTTAATAATTATAATGAAATATGCAAAGACATGAAGCTAGAAAACCAAAAGGGAAGAACACAGTCAGCATTTCTTAAGCTGAAAGAATTGAAGGAAAAATCCAAGCTTTGAGTTGCAATATTGAAAGATCTTATGGGAAAAATATTAAATGAATCAGGAGACATCAAAAGAAGATGGAAGGAATACACATAGTCACTGTACCAAAAAGAGTTAGTTGATATTCATCCATTTCAGGAGGTGGCATATGATCAAGAACCAATGGTACTGAAGGAAAAAATTGAAGCTACACTGAAGGAATTGGTGAAAAGCAAGGCTCCAGGAATTGATGGGATACCCATTGAAATGTTTCAACAAACATATGCTGCACTGGAAGTATTTACTCATCTATGCCAAGAAATTTGGAAGACAGCTACCTGGCCAACTGACTGGAAGAGATCCATATTTGTACCCATTCCAAAGAAAGGTGATCCCACAGAATATGGAAATTGTCTAACAGTATCATAAATATCACATGCATGTAAAATTTTGCTGAAGATAATTCAAAAGTGGTTACAGAAATATATTGACAGGGAACTTCCAGAAATGCAAGCTGGATTTAGAAGAGGACATGAAATGAGGGATATCATTGCTTATGTCAGATGGATGTTGGCTGAAGTCAAAGAATACCAGAAAAATGTTTACTTGTGTTTTATTGACTATGCAAATGCATTTGACTGTGTGAATCATAACAAATTATGGATAACACCGAGAAGAATGGGAATTCCAGGACATTTAACTGTCGTCATGAGGACTGTACATAGACCAGGGGGCTGTCATTTGAACAGGACAAGGGGATAGAGCATTGTTTAAAATCAGGAAGGGAGTGTGTCAGGGTTGTATTCTTTCACCATATATATTCAATGTGTATGCTGAGCAAATAATCTGAGAAGCTGGACTATATGAAGAAGAGCATGGCATCAGGATTGGAGGAAGAATCATTAACAACCTGTGATATGCAGATGACACAGCTTTGCTTGCTAAAAGAGAAGATGATTCAAATCACTTACTGATGATGATTGAAGAATACAATCTGCAGTATGGATTACATCTCAACATAAAGAAAACAAAAATTCTCACAACTGGACCAAAAAGCAGCATCACGATAAATGGAGAGAAGATTGAAGTTGTCAAAGATTTCATGTTACTTAGTTCCACAATCAAAAGCCATGGAAGCAGCAGTCAAGAAATCAGAAGATATATTGCTCTGGGGAAATCTGCTGCAAAAGACCTCTTTAAAGTGCTGAAGAGCAAAGATGTCTTTTTGAATACTAAGGTATGCTTAACCCAAGCCATCGTATTTTCAATCACCTCATATGCATGTGAAAGTTGGACAGTGAGTAAGGAAGACTGAGGAAGAGTTGATGCTTTTGAGTTGTGGTGCTGGTGAAGAATACTGAAAGTACCATGGACTGCCAGGAGAACTAATAAATCTGTCCTGGAAGAAGTGTACCCGGAATGCTCCCTGGAAACAAGAATGGCCAAAGTTTTTCTGTCTCACCTACTCTGTCATGTTGTCAGAAGGGACCATTCCTTGGAATGCTTTGTAAAGTGGAAGGTCAGCAAAAAAAGGGGAAGGCCCTCAACAAGATGGATTAACATTGCCTGACACAATGGGCTCAGATATAGCAAGGATTGTGAGACTGGCAAATGATTGGGCAGTGTTTCGTTCTGTTGTACATAGGGCCGCTATGAGTCGGAGCTGACTCAATGGCACCTGACAACAACAATAATGGAGCTCTTGTGATTATAGTGGTTAAGGTATTTGGCTGCAAACCAGAAGGTCAATGGTTCGAACCCACCAGTTTCTCCAGGGGAAAAAAGATGTGGCATTCTGCTTCCATAAACATTTTCAGCCTTAAGAAACCATATATATCAGTTCTATTCTGTCTTATAGGGTTGCTGTGAGTTGAAATCGGGTTGACAGCAATTATGTATGTATGTTATGTATATACTCTATGATATATGTATATATACATCTATACATACACACACACACACACACACACATATGTGATAGAGGGTGATGCTTTCAATGCTTTCAGAAGAATTGGCCAAAGAACAATGAGGTCTTGAAGTGTCCCTCTTTTTATGACTTTTGTTTTCAGACAGCTTCTCATTAATCCAATTTAGATGTGATATATTTGTATTCCATATTTACAAAAAGACCTCTCTACCAGTTAACAACAGTGGAGGAAAAAGTTATTTTATCATACACAGTAACTTTGTGATGTGTTAGCTGTTTTTTGCAGTGTGAATACATATCCTCCTGCTTTCTCTCTCAACTAAAAAGTTGCTGTGAGCCGACTTTCCTTCCATTATACCTTAGTGTATTCACAGACTCCTCCTTCAAAACTATTGCCAGGTGTTAGCATCTTCCCTGAGTAATTTCAGGCATTTTCCTCTGAATGAAAATGGCTCACTTGGAAGGTTGTGAAAGGCATATCCATGTGGAATTGAGAGGATTTTGTGTTGTGATGTGGTGGGAAGGCTTGCCAGAAATTGCCCGTTTCAGGCTGATGATGCAAAACTAGACATCTGTTAAATTAACATCTACCTAATGTTTTGCCTTCAGTCAAATGCATTTTTTTTTTTTAAATTAAATCTCTCTCACTCTCTCTCGATTTCTTTTTTTTTCCCCACTGTCAAAACAATCTGTCACAAGATATTTAATTTCTGTGTAATGGGTTACTTAAAGAAACCAGCATATGGCACAGTGAATGTACCTAGCGACGTGTTAGAGGCAAGTGTGCATACTGCCACTTTGCTGTGCTCCTGAAGCATATTGTGCCCAGCATAGATTTTATCATGGTGCTGATTCCCTTGGCTTTGATTCCCATTTTTGCCAGGGTCTCTCACAACTCATGCCTTTTAAAATGAAAATGAAGGCGTAGATATGCTTGTTCTACAAAGGAGTCAGAAATCACTTTCTATTTTGATGAAGTAGTGACCATTTATGGCTGTGACCATTTCAGTGAGTGAGAAAGAGTGACCCTATTGTGCACAATGCTTTACACACCCTTGGGTCCAAACATTTGTTAAAAGAACAAGGCTGAGCAAGTAGAACCAGCCTGGCCATGTGCTCTACACGGTGACAGCACTCAGGGCATCACACAGAACCAGCACATCCCTGTTGGATGGAGTGATTTCTGCACAATGAATAACCTCCTTATACAGTCGAGTTGCCCTCTGGTAGGGAGAAAAAATTCTAAAGTTGCTGTCAACATAGAGAAACAAATTAACTTTGGCCAAAATTGCTCATGAAAATCCCTTGAGCCATCCATGAGATAACAGTATAAATTGTTATATATGTATAGCAATGCTTGTATAATTATATAAAGTGTAAAGAAGAGTCCCTGGGTAACTCAAATGGTTAAGTGCTCCATTACTGGCTAGAAAGGTTGGAAGTCTATACCCACCCAGCGTAGCTTTGGGAGACAGGCCTGGCAATCTGCTTCCAGAAGATTACAGCCTTTGAAGCCCTGTGGAGCAGTTGTGCCCTATGTGAATAGGGCTGCCATAGTTGGAATAATTCATGGTGACTAACAACAACGACCAAGTATAAAACCCATTGCCATCAAGTCCATTCTGACTCACAGAGGCCCTGTAGGACAGAGTGGAACTGCCCCATAGGGTTGCCAAGGCTGTAATTTTCATGGAAGCATACGGTCATATCTTTCTTCCACAGAGAAGCTGGTGGGTTCAAATCACTGACCTTTTGGTTAGCAGATGAGCATTTTAACTACTGTGCTGCCAGGGCTCCTTATACAAAGCATAAAGTGCTTACTAACTCAGTACTTAGTGGTTACTGTGCACCAGACACTCTTCTAGGCCCTAGGGATGGAGCTGTGAACAAGAGACAAGATTGCTTCTCTCGCAGAGCTGACTCTCTGATGAGAATAGACTCTGAACAATAAGCAAACCCACAACAAAATAACAGATTGCAAATGATTTATTCTATCTATACACCCATCCTTCTATCACTATATCAATTTTTCAATTTATAATAGTAAATGCTAATCAAATATATGTATAAATATACCTTTTATAATAAAAAATAACTCATAAGGAAGATATAAGTTTGCAGATAACTTTGTCTGTTTGTAACAATAAACAAATCTTGCTCCATATATAGATATGGATAAAAACAATTTTTAAAAAACCATAAACAATATATGTTTTAGGGTTATTTTATCTATTGATGTATCTATCTATGATGGGAGCTCTGGTAGCATAGTGCCTAAGGCACTTGACTGCTAACCAGAAGGCTGGCGGTTCAAACCCACCAGCCACTCCTCGGAAGGAAGGTTGGGCAATCCTACTTCCGTAGTGATACTGCCTCGGAAACCCAAGGAGGGGTCGCTATGAGTCGGGGCTGACTCGACGGCACATAACAACAACAACAACGACAAATCTATGATCTATTTATTTTTTCTCAAGGGTCTTTCATTGGTTTTGTGTAAGTTAAATTGTTGTATATACCTATCCTAAGGAGCTCTGATGACACAGTAGGTAAGACATTTGTCTGCAAACTAGAAGGTCAGTGGTTCAAACCCACCAGCTGTTCCATGGGAGGAAGATGGGGCAATCTACTTCCATAAAGATTTACAGCCTTGGAAACCCTATGGGAGTCACTATTAGTTGGAATCAACTTGATGACAGTGGGTTTGACCTGGTTTTATATCCCTCCCCTACAGTATAGTAGTTTCTTTGAGGGGCAGAATGTTCATTCCTAAGTATTTTAAAGTGTCCCTACCTTGCACTTTACTGGGACTGCTAACAGCAATTTCTGGGAGCCATATTTGAAACTGTGAGCTCCCAAGTAGGGGTTGACCTCTGGCCCTTGGATGAAGAACAGGAGGATGGACCAGGCCTCCCTAAGGCAAGGCACAGAGGAACCAGCCCCTTGGTGATTTCTCTCAAATTGTTCATTCACTAGATAGCTATGTTGGGGTTTTCTGGGGAGAAAAGCCATGATATAATACCTACAATAAATCACATTACTCTATTACTTATTAATCGAAATTCTCAAGTGCCCTAGAAAGTATCTCTAGGCCACTGTCAGTGGAAAGCTATCACAAATGAATGTGCTAGCAAAGTAGCAAAATCCTTGGTCCACTTGTACCAAATAGCCTGGAATAGCTGTGTTATTAATCAGAGCTCGATAAAGTCCTAATGTTCCAACAGCATAAATATACTAAGATACACATACCCAAAATAAAACCAAACCCATTGCCATCAAGTTGTTTTCAACTCATAGTGACACTAGGCATAGTCAAAAAGATACAATATTTGTTTTTAGATGATCATGAATGCCAATTGTCACCATTTGACTTTTGATTTAGCATTGGTTTTGACAATGACAATTTTTTCCACAAGATTTTTACTTTGATTCTTTGGGGCCTCTAATACTGGTCTCTGGTTTTCAAAGCACTGCTTACAAAGCCACCATATTTACAAAGTTGCCATCAAATTGATTCTGACTCAAGGCAATCCCATGTGTTAATGAATAGAATTGTGCTCCATAAAGTTTTCTTGCCTCTGGTAGCATAATGCCTAAGGCACTTGACTGCTCACCAGAAAGCTGGCAGTTCAAACCCACCAGCCACTCCTTGGAAGGAAGGTTGGGCAACCCTACTTCCATAGTGATACTGCCTCGGAAACCCAAGGAGGGGTCGCTATGAGTCGGGGCCGACTCGACGGCAAAAAACAACAACAACAACAAGTAATAAGTGTATAATAATAACTTGAAGAAAATGCTTCAAAGGCAAAAACATGGTTCTAGAGAGCATACAGCAAAGGAATACCACCAACCTGGGTGGGAACAGAGATTTCTCTCAGGAAGTGAGCCATGAGCTGAAAATGAAAAGATGGAGAGTGACTAAGTGAAGAGCAGAGAAGACTGTTTCATGCATACAAAACACCATCACCACTGGCCCCATAGTCAGGGAGCCCAGTGTGCCAGGACTGCAGAGCTGGGGTAAAGTACTCCGAACTGGACTGGGGGGACATGTGGGAGCCCCAAATTTGGACACTCTGCCAGTTAGTGATACTGATCTTTCAGAAGCAAACTCTGAATGCATAAACATGTGTAGAAGAGCTGTAGGACCCTGCAGCCATTCACTAACCCACCGTATCCAGGTCTGCGCCTAGCTCTGGGCTGGAAAATGAGACCAGGAAATGGGACTCAGAGACTCTGTGCCTGTTATGAACCAGAGTGGTAGATAATGAAACCTTTAAGAAATGATAAAGAAATTGTGGACATCATATGTGATGAACAAAAGATTGCGGGTAGGGAGTAGGAATGGGCTTTCAGGAGCAGCATGCCTTCTGCACAGCTGAACAGTGCCTGGCTAATTTCCCTTTCTAATGAGACCAGCACAAAATCCATCCATTTAGTCTATTCAGCTTTTAGGTAAATGTACCGAGCTGTTGGGGTAGAGGGGAAAGAGGGGTTGACATTGATGGACGGGAGTTAAATACCAGAGTCTCCCCCTTCATGCAGACTTTTCTAAAGATGTATTGTGACCAAAAGGCCCTGGAAGATTCCAGGTGGGAAGGGCAGGCTGGGAAGAGACCAAGTGTCTCCCTCAGAAAGGGAGGGGAGGCAAGATAGGGGTCACCTCACCACCTGTCAGAGTGGAAGGATCCCCTTCAGATCTGGCAACAGCTTGGCACAATGGTATGGGGTCCTCAAACAGGGCTTGATTCTCAGGGGAAGCAGTTCATATGGGGCATTCCAGTGGAACTTGATGCTAGTCCTGTTGTAATTTAATTCTTTATCCAGCAATATTCATTTCCTCACTTATCGCTCTTGTACATCCCTCCCTTGCCAATATTTTAGACAATAAACTATTATTTATCTTGATTCTAAAACAGAAAGGACTTTGCTCTTGACCTGCCTTAAAAATGTTTAAACTGAAGTGAAGAAGGTTATCATTCTTTGACTCGATAGCTGGATGTATTATAGTCTCGATTCAACTATGTTAACCAAGCCAGCCTCCTTGGAAAGACTTGAGCATATGTGTTTTTAAAAAGAGTGTTGATTGTTTTCATTAGTTTTCTGACAGCCGTTCTGATCAGATGCTTGGATTCAATGACCTCACTATGCAGTTTTCATCATTTAAAGTGAATCTAATGACAGAGAAGATACATGTTTATAGTACTGTCATGGGGGTTAGATGTAGCACTGACAGCCACACGGACACCTTTGGATACTGCTAGTCACCGTTATAAGTACTTTACTCATTCCACCAATTTTACCCTCCCAATAACCCTAAGACCTGTCTGCTGTTTTTGTTTTGTTTTGTTTTGTTTTTCTGCATTTTTCAGATGAGGAAACTGAAGAAATGAGAGGCTGTGTAATGTGTCCATGTAACTAGCTCAACTTGTAAACAAAGGAGCTAGGATTCAAACCCATGCAGTCTGACTCCAGAGACTGTGCTCTTAACCATTATCTATATCACCAAGAATTGGGTTGGCCTAAGAAGGTGGCAGAGATAAGAAAGTTTTAAACAAATTCAAGAGCAGCTGTTTACTTTCAAAGGAGATTCTATCTTTCTCTGCTCCTCCTCCTCTTCCTCCAACCTGTTCCAACTGTTCAGAGAAGACAGATGCTTAGGGGGGAGTGTGAATGGCAAAGCAAAGCAAATCCTTATAAATGATTGCAAAAAAAAAAAAAAAAAAGATAAAAAGCACAACATTTCCTGTCACTCTGGAAACTAATGGATACTCATTGAAATTAAGCATGTTTCTTTCCCCCCAGCACATAGACACAAACATACACATCTGCGTGTGCCTGCACACACACACACACACACCACTTGTGTTCAGTGGCACTTGAAAAAGGTTTTGTGGCTCTTCTGCATTTTGTCAGATTCACATAATTTTGTGCAGGCTATTGCAACTCAATATATGAGATATGAGTAGTTCTTAAGAAGGTTTGAGCAGCTTAAGCCATAAAAATGACTTTGACGATTGAATTGAAAAAACAAAAAGGTCATCCCAGAAATGCTAACAAAATGTACACTTTTGTTTAAAATTTGAAGCACGCTGCAGTTCAAACCTACCAGCTACTCCTCGGAAGGAAGTTTAGGCAATCTACTTTTGTAGTGGTACAGCCTTGGAAACCCCAGGAGGGGTTGCTTTGAGTCAGGTCTGACTCCACAGCAGTGAGTTTGGTTTTTGGTTTTGTGGTTCCTAAAGTGTTGTCTTTCTCTTTTCTTTGGGCTGGTTTATTTAAAAAATTCATACTCAATAATTATTATATATTTGATTGCAATTCAGTTGGATGGCCTGATGTTCTTCTAACTTTGAAAAGGCATCTTGCTTATAAGTTTTTGCCTTCTTTTCACTGTTTCAGTCTTTGAACAACATATGGAGTCATTCAACTTCGTACCAATCTTCCCTCCACAGAATGGTTCCTAGTATGAAAGTAGCTAGCTTCTATCACATGTAGAGACAGGAGGAAAAAAAAAAAAGTTTAAATGAGTTGGCATGTTCTTTCCCAACATCTCCAAGAGGGAACTCCTCCATATTGCAGCTAAGAAGAATAAATCCCTTCTTGACAAAATGGGTCTCAGTAGCTTCTCTAATCAGCAAATACAGCCAATTCCAATCTCACTGTCAGTTCATAGCAGCTAAATTTCAGGCCTGCTGGAAGCGCAGAGATGCACAGCACCTTTTCAACTTCCTGAAGTGGAAAAGGAAACTTCAAGGACATGATTGAAAAAAAAAAAAAAGAAAGAAAGAAAGAAGACGGTGGTGAAAGGGATCATATTATTCATATTTCAATCTGCAACATTAGTTCTGAAATCCTATGTTTGGGGAACCCCTAATGGTTAAACTTACACAGGCAGAAGGAAAAGAAAATGTCCTTATTAAATTTTCCATGAACATGTTTAAAATTTCCCTTCTCCTGTCTCCATGTCTCAGACTTCGAGTCATTTTGCCTTTCTCATCTGTTTCCAGCTCAGTTGAGTTACAACCAATCAGATATGAGGAAAATTAGATTTTAATGGAATATTTGATTTTCATTGCTTAATTGATTTAATTGCAAGTTTCTATTTCAGACTGGTAGAAATGCAAAGATTTTCAGTCAAATGTAGAAAAGCTCCCATTTTTCTGTGTTCGACGATGACAAACTTAATAATTCAATGTTAGCCTGGATTCTAAATCTTTGAAGGAAAAAAAAGCTAGTATCTTTGCCAGTTGTTGTTCATAGTATATTTCGCAGTTTCCCTTTCATGGACACATAGTCCATATCAAATACTTTGTGTTTACATTTGTTTATTCCGGTGGTGTTGATTTTTGTATATGAATTTTTGTATGTCTCCAAGAACAATATATGTACACCTCTATACATCTACATATTGTTTCCTAAGGCATTTATTGCCACAAAAATATTTCTTTTTGTTTCTGGCAAGTGGATCAGTAGTCAAGAGTATTGGTTCTCAAGCTGCCACAGTAGGTCAGTGGCCTTCCAGGGCTCTCTTAGACCAGCCATGACAAATGGATTCTTGTCTGTGTCAATGTCTATGATGTATTCTGGCTGCCAAGGACATTGGGTTAAAAAAGATCCCTGAGAAAAGAGCTAGGCTTAATTACTAATGGGGGTGAAGCATAGGATTCCCACCCTTTGGTTGTTATCTCTATTTCAGACCATGTTGACCACAATTCCCGGTTACCCAAATGTCTTTCCTGCAACAATGCTGTGTGTTTGCACAGTGCTTGATTTCCCTGGATCCCTTATAATGCCAATTTGAGCTTCGGAAAGATGCACATTTCTTTATTTGACATGTGAAAATTTTTTTTTATTTGTTTTCCTGACATCTCCTTTAGCTTTGGGAAAGTTAAGATTTTTCTTTTTTTGAGAAATGTGCATATATGAACATGTGTGTGTGTGCATGTATGTGTGTGTGTGTGTGTGTCCACAAACCACCAATACATGGAAATTTAATTATGAATGGTCTATATTTGGATTTCCTATCAGATATCTCGTATACGTGTCTGTCTCTTTATTTGAAATGAAATTTTTAATATGAAAATCTTAGCCTATTGTGTGCTATATAATTTTATCATCATTCTTATCAGCATCATCACCACAAAGCCTAATTTTGTGGAGAGATTTCCTCTACAAAGTTAAGGAAGAAAAGAAGCCAAGAACATGAACTCTGGAAACAGTTTACCTGTACTAGAATCCTGATTCTGCCAGTCACTAGTTCTGTCATCTATATAATGGTCCTAATAGTAGGTCCTAGCTCACAAGATTATATGAGGGTTCAATGAGGTGAGAGGTTTAAAATACTTAGAAGAGTGCCAGGCATATAGTAAGTGCTCAACAGGTTCTATGATTACTATCGAACCCGTAGTGCCAGATACTAAGATGAGCATTTTGCATGGTTTATTTCATTTAATGCAGCCATTCTCAACCACAGATAATTTTGCCACCCAAAGTGCATTTGGTAATATCTCAAGACACTTTTGGTTTTCACAACTGAGGAAAGGTGGTGCTACTGAAATATTTAGGTAGAGACCAGGGATATTGTTAATCGTTCTGCAATAGAGAGCACTCACCAGAACAAAAAATTATCTAGCTCAAGATATCAATATTACCAAGGTGGAAAAACCTTGATTTAATCCACAAAGTAGCAATTATTAACATTTTACTCATTTTACAGAAGACAGAATATGAAAATATAACTTTTCAGGCACCAGATTCAGTGCTTCTAATTGCTAACTGCCTTTCGGAGCAGAAGAGTTCTTTTCATTTTGTTCTTCTTTTTTTTTTTTTCTTTTTAAAGATTAGTTTGTACAAGAGACTCTAAAAATCTCAAACCAGAAACCTTGCTTTGTGGTGGTGGGATGGTTATGGCATGAGCTCAAGACAGAGTGGAGCATTGGGGTACTGGTAGTTGCCTCTCATGACAGGCCTTTTCCTCTTGAAATTCCTGGATTGTGGGGAAGCTGAGAGGAGTTCAGCTGGGGTGGCAGGAGTGGGGTGCCCTTTCTAAAGCTGGTAGAGGCCTCATCTGCCACCAGGTACAGAAGTGTCTTTTCATATTTTAACAACCAGTTTGTACAACCCTGAGAAGCACTTCAAACATATAATTTTATGGATATTGTTGATTAAGATGAGGCCAAGTTAAAAGTATGCAGATGAAGATTATCTAAAGAAAATGTTTGAGTAAATATCAGGGCAATCAATATATGAATATGGTAAAAATTATAGAAGTGTGACACAAATAGCTGATGAATAGAAAACACTTTATTGCAGATGACCCTTAAGGAAAGAAGTGGCAGAGTATCTGCCTGCAAATGCCCAGAGCCTGCCACAAAGCAGGTACTGAGAAAATATGTCTTTAATTAATTAACCTAATCTTGCAATCTTAATCTATCACTTTACTTCATTTTGAAGAGCAGTGATACCTGTAGCCTTGTGTGTAAAATCTTTTCCCATTTTAAACCTCCCATTTTAAACCTGGATAGAATGATGGCAGTGATGGGATGGCTCTCATTCTCATTATGGCCCATCTCTACACCACAGAGAACCCTCCATCTCTAGTGTTCCCCCTACAGTGTGATGGAGAATTAGTTGAATGTGTTCACAATCAAGTGACTCAAAATCCAACCCCTTCATTATGACCTATGGTCAAACACAGATGTCAGCAAACATTGTGCAGAGCTACTGTGGTCCAGGTGAAGAGGGCACAAGCATGAACAGAGATTGGATCCCCTACTATCCCATTGTAAATGTTTTTATAACACTTAAGCTCTGTCACCCTGAGTATCGCAAATAAATGATATTACAGTTTACTTTCCTCATAGCTTTAATTTTAATTGTGCTTTTCACTGGACCAGAAATCTTATTTATTTATTTTGTTTCCCACATGTATTTCCCCCCCATGCCATATCGTCTTTTGGCCAGTTGCATTTCCACAGTCATTCAAGTCAAATGTCTACAGAGTGTGCAATGAGTGGTAATAAACTTTTGTTTGTTTGCAGCCAAGAGCATAGTATGTTGGACAGAGAGCGAGAGACAGATTCTCTTTCAACAGTAGAAAATTGGTCCTAAGGGTGTAATCTGTTTGCAGAAACCAGTTATGTTCAATGGGTAGGTGTTTTCATGCTTCACATTAATATTTGTTCTTTAAAATAGCAGATGTTCAGCTGTATATGTGGGCAGTCGACATGCGTAGGCACACCATTGATGTTCCAACTGAGGGGCTGAGAGAAAAGTGTGGCTCTCAAGGCCAAGGCAATCCCCGCCCCCTCTGCCAACCCCTACCACTCTATGTTGATGTTTTCTTGGCATCTCAGATACACACTACTGAGCCTCACTTCTCAAATCCTTTGAAGCTATATTTCCTAGCATAATAGGGCTTCCATACTCAAAGCATGGTCTTCAGACCAGAGACATCTGGCATCACCCAGGAGCTTCTTAAAAATGCAGAATGCCAGGCTCCTACTGAATTAGACTTTCATTTTAAGAAGACTCCAGGTGATTTTTATGACCCAGAGGACCATAACCTCTTTAATGGCTCTTTTCACACACACACACACACATATTTGTTTTTTAATAATTTATTTTTGAATTATACTTTATATTTCATATACTTTGAGGGCAAGCACTGTCTTATTTACTTAGGCACATTTAGTATAGGTAGGTTTCTTGAAAATGGAAACCAGTAACCAATTGTCATCCAGTTGGCTCTGATTTATGGTGACCCATGTGCCACTCCTCGGAAGGAAGATGGGGCAATCTTCTTCTACAGTGATACCACCTCAGAAACCCAAGGAGGGGTCACTATGAGTTGGGATTGACTCGATGGCACATAACAACAACAAATGTGTGTCAGAGTAGAACTGTGCTCCATAGTGTTTTCCATAGCTGATTTTTGCAGACATCAAAAGCCAGGTCTTTCTTCTGAGGAGCCTCTGGATGGCCTTGAATTGCCAACCTTTTGATTAGCATCCAACCACGTTAATCATTTGCATCACCCACTGTCTCAGAACTTAATTTAGATACTCAAATTATAATAAGGGCATAGCATGACATTATAACATAAACTAGAAAGAGAAGAGGGACTAATGAAGTGGAATGCTGGATTTAGCCAGATTTAATCCTTCCACTTTCCAGCTGAGGGTCCCGAGCACATTATTTAACTCTTCTCAGCCTCAGCTTTCTTAACCCTAAGATGCAGATGATAGTCACTACCTCATTGGGTTTTTTTAAGAATTGAATGAAATCAAACATCTAATGTAATTAGGATGGTGCTAATTTGCTCAAAGCAGGTTCTCTATAAATGTTAGCTAGTATTATGATTTAAACCAGTAGCTTTTATCCATAGTATAATCCCATAAAGAATTTTCCTACATCTTTTTTTATGATTATCGTCATGGTTGTCCACTGGGGTCAGTCTTGCTCTCCAGGAGACATATGGCAATGACTGTAGATATTTTTAATGATCACAAGTTGGAGGAGGCATGCAGTTGGCATCTATTAAATAGAGGCCAGGGATGCTGCTAAACCTCCTCTAATGCACAGGACAACCCTCACAACAAAGAATTATAAGGTCCAAAGTTTCAGTACCAGAAATGAGATACCCTCTTTTACCGTGAGAGGTACTCAGGTATGCAAAGTAACCATTTTTCTTTAGAATTTCAGTACCACAGTTATTCATTCTGTCAAATAGCTATGTTGCACCCTCTTGTCAGAATTCATCTACTGTAAGGCACATCATTTCCTTCGGAACAGAACTACACACTGGAAAATCTGATACAGCCTGATTAACCTATTAAAGGTCATAAAACAATAACAATTACATTGCATATTTCATTCTTTAATATCAAAGAGAGCTGGGTCCTTTGAAATGTAAAACATCATAAGTGGAAGAATAGTGCCTCCAAATCCCCCAGGAGCACAAGGTCATTGTATAAATAACACTCTGCTTCCCCTAATAATTTCATTCCATTGTGGGATTTTAAGAAGCCACATTTGTTGGGGAGAAGGACCATCTCTCTCTGCCCATGATCTAGGTCAGACAGTGTAGCTGTGGTCCACAGTTCAAAATAGATGTTGAAAATGGAGTAATATAAATGTCCCTTAATTTAGGCCAGTAGAAAGATCAAGCAATGGAACTCCCATTTTTGCTTTTTGCAAGAAACCAGGCATACTGGAAGAGCTCCTGAGAATCTATTAATTCCCCAGGTATTACTGTAAAAAATAAGGGTGAGGAGGCGAGTGTTAGGCGGTATTCCTACTGTGAACAGATTAAGCAGACACCAATTTACACCTCATTGTTAAGAGTAACTTTCTTCCACAAGTGAGACCACATTTACATCTTTTGTAATTAAGCTAAAGGAATAATAATAATAATAAAATGACATTTTCCTCACCACACATCATAAAGTAAATATTTTATGTTAAGTGAGATCCAATGCTGAAATATATACATTAATACCATTTAAAAAAAGAAAAAAAAAAAAAGATCTCAAGTCTCGTTGCCATCTTCAGCTTCATCATCTGCTGGGTTGGGATAATAATTGTGCCTGTTGGTGTTTAGGTTTTAGAAAAGGTCACAAATGACTAACTGGAGCAGTTAAAGAGATGGTGGGTGGGTGGGTGGGTGATTTGCTCTTTGGAAGAGCTTGATGTTGCCATGTGGCCAGTTTCCCTGAAAGAAGGATCCATGCCATTGAGCTAGTCAATGCTTCCAGCCACTCAGGGGGTACCATCCATCAGCAGGAATGCAAAGCTGCAACGGCATCCAACCATTCATCTTCTGTATGCTTTGCTTTTTGGCAATTTTCACTTTTAGGAAAATTGAACATAGAGAACTTTATATTCAGAGCTCTAAGAGACCAACATCCTTTATTTGCCACACAGGAGAATCTAGTTGGTAAAGAGGCATTTTTTTTCCCCCTAACAATAGTATTTGCATGGCTGCTATAAGCAATACAATTACTGAGCCAGATAAATAATTGCAGAGCAACAGGGAAAATGAGGTGTGGGCAAGAAGGAAAATGGAAGGTTTCAGATGAGATTTACACAAAGATTGAGTTAGTGAGGTGAAATGAAGTCATCCCAGGTCGTGTCTATTCTACACTAACTAAGGTAAATTATTGGCCACACACCTGTGCTGCAAGCTGGAGGCTGCACTGCCAGCCCAGGCTGTACCTTTGTAGGATGGACTTTTTTTCTCTGTGAAGAGCTCACAAAGTGAAATCTTTCATCAGAAGCCTGTGACAAGGGGTTGGCCATCTTAGTGATCAGTCAAATCAGGTGCCCACATGTTAACGACACAGTGGCAAAACTTGGAAACATATTTGTTTCCAGACTGTATAAACCCCAATGTGTCGTGTCTTTGGGCACATGCCTAGGTTCTGTAATAGTGTTCCGTGTGCATTGTCAACCCTGATATCAGCATGAAAAAGTAAAGCTTCAAATACATTTTTCTTTATTTGTAGGGTTTTCCTAAAAATAAGAATGAACACATTTGAAACTTTGTCTTCCAAAAAAAGACCAGATTTACACCCTTTGAATGCTATTTTCTTCTTTTCCACTTGCTTTGTAGATTCAAATAGACTTGGAAAATCCCCTTTCCTCCCTTCCACTTCCTCCTTAGCTTTCCCAGAGTGGCTATTCTGGTGCAAAGACACCTCTCTTCACCTTTGATTGTAGTTCTTACCACCTGCTGAAGAAACTCCCTGTGGAAATACTTCCTAAGGAAGCCTCTCAACCTACTCTTTTCCTTGACCACAAGACCACTCCTGTGCTCTGCCAATAATCCCTGTAATTTATACTAAGTGTGTGTCCTTACACATTCTACTCATTCTCAACTTTACCATTAAATATAGTATCTAATCTGTAGCTCTGGGGAGACTTAACCCAGCAGGATTCATTTTTCAATACAGCACATACTTAGTAAACCTATGCAATGTACCAGCATGGTTCCAGGTACTGGGGTCCAAAAGTGAATTAAAAAAAAATCCCTTTCTGTCTTCTTGGAGGTTGCATACTGACTGGTAAAGGGTGTCAGATGATGGACAAATAAATAAGTATTTTATGTAGTGTCTTTGAAGTGTTACATGCACTGGAATAAAAACAAAATGGCAACTGGGGAAACTGGAGTGGAGGAAGAGTGATGCAGTTTTAAATAAAATGATTAGGCTAGACCTCCCTGGAAAAAGTGAGGGTGGAGGGAAACCCCCAATGAAATGAGAGAGGAGTCCATGTTCACAAGGAAAAACATCCTAGGCAAAAGAAACAGCCTTGCAAAGACCCCAAGATAATGCTCATTATGTGGAGGCAGAGTGAGGCCAGTGCAGCAGGAGAGAATAGAGTGAGGGAGAGATTATAGACATTGAGATTCAATGTGGGGAGAGCACAGAATGTTTAGTTCTGACAACATTGCAAGGACTTTGGCTTTAACTCTGGGTGAGGTAAGGTATTCGTGGAGAATTTTGAGCAGAGATGTGATATTATCTGGTTTAAATTATAAAAAGAACCACTCTGGTTTCAGAATTGAAAATAGTAAGTCATCGCTATGAGTCTCAATTGGTTTAATAGTTATCTATTGCTGCATAACAAACTACATCAAAATTTGGTGACTTGAAACAACAGTAAATAACACACTGTTTCTCCCAATTCTTTGAACTGACTAGACAGTTCCTCTGCCAGGCTGCCTGAAATACTCAGGAAGTTTCATCCAGCCTGTGTCAGTAGGGGCTGGCTGGGCTCAATGAGTTGGTTGGAGCTTTCTTTCCGTAAAGTTTTTCACCTCAAGGAGGCAGGATGGGCTTTTTTTTTTTTTTTTTTTTTTTCATGGAGGTGGCAGGCTTCCAACAGGGCAAGCCTCAATGCACTAGTGTTGATCGTGCCTTTGCATGTATCACATTTATTTATGTCCTACCAGCCAAAGGAAGTCATAGGCAAATGCCTGAATCAACGTGGCAGAGGACTACACAAGAATGTAAATACAGAAAGGCATGATGAATTGGGAGTCCTTAGTGTAACAATCAGCTACAGAGGCCAAGAGTGGAAAAAAATGGAGAGCAATTAGGAAACTATATAATAATCCAGAAAAGAGATGATGATGGATTGCATCAGAGTGATGACAGTGGAAGTTCTAAGAAGTGCCCAGATTCTGAATATATTTTGAAGGATGATCTTATTTATATCATCCCACATCAATAGGATAATACTATTAAGCTTCCAGGGATTGGTGATGTCCTTATTATGCATGAGATGATATTACAGTAAAGAAAATGAGGTCAGGGATAGGTTTCTTTTATTGCCAATAATTATTCAACGAGTTTTCTGAAGAATAATAAACTTAGTAATGCACTTAGTGCTGTGACTGTACACAGCACCCTGTCAATATCATCATCAGCTAATATTTATTGAGCATCCTCTGAGTACATGGTATTGCACTCACAGCAACAGAGGTGAGCTGCATTAATTCTTTCAACCAGTGCAGGATTATTGAGTGCTTGATGGCATCACTCTATTAATTGGTGCCCCAACAGCCTCAAGGAAACCATTTAGCTTCCAGGACACAACTCCTTATTCCCTTGTTGTAGGTTGAGCATTGGTAGAATCTGAATGCACAGGAAAAGAGCATTCTCTACCTTTACAAGTATGCTAAAGCTTTTTGTGTTCATTTAATATCAGAAATGGGAAGATATTATTTCCATTTAATGGATGGAGATGTGGCAGATATTAAGTGATCTGGTTAATGCCATGCACTGAGATGGTGGCAGATCTGGGATAGAAATACAGTAACTTTTTTCTATTGCACTATACTGCCTCTCAGTGGCACATGTTATTCCCATTTCTCTCTTACACTAATATATAGTCATGACAACTCCATCTAAAAATATTTAAACTGACTGTAGATACACTTTGAGTGTGTGACACTATTCATTGACATCTGCACAGCGTAATCACTAGGAAAGTGGTCAATTTTGTGGTTTTTTAAGCCTCTTTTTACAGGAGATTTGTCAGCTTTTAAAACCACCACTTTTTTGTGTGTGTTAAATTCTCATGAAAATTATGTTGCTACTTTCAGAATGCATCAAGAGATTTGGAACCAGCACAAGAAATAAACTATTTAATTAAGGTCTGTATTTTCATTTTGTTCTGCAATTAGTTATTCAGTGGCAGTTGTTCTGATTGATTCATTCTTTTCAAGAAGGTTCTACCTTTTTAATGAAAGAGTTAAATTTGGAGCTAAGAAAAACTCGGAGTGGAAGGGGACAGTTTGAATGCAGACTTTATTTGTAAATCTTGAAAGTAGTGCCATTAAATGTCATGCACTCTGAGATGCACTTGAGTATACACCCTTCAGAATGTCTGTTTGTTGTAATTCCATCGCATTACATATTTTAGTGCATATCTCTTCCTAGCAGCTCCCAGAGCTTTTCAGATATTCAGCATCAGAAATTGCACTGTTTTATCCAAGATTTTATAAATAGAAACCAGATTATTGTAAAACAGAACTATCTGATAAGTAAGGTTGTGAATTGCTTTTGTGATTGTCATGGTTAAGAGTATTGAAGAAACTGCCAAACAGTGCAGCACACTGGTTACTATAAAAATAAAACCTGTAGCAGTGAATGCATTTTTCTGATGAATACATTCAAGGCTGTGATCATTGTGCAACTTCTGGTTGGATGCTTTCAAATATTTCGTATTGAAAAACATCAGTAACAAGAACCAAATAGTCCACCAAAGCCTGTATTCAACTCAAGGAGAGGAATGTAAATTCTTACTTAAAGTTTCATTGAGGCCAAGTCTATTCGGTCCACCATAGGAAGCAGAGATTTGAGGTTCTCTCTTAATTTGCTTTCCATTTTTACTTTATGATTAGGTTGCTGCAACTTTGGTTTTCACTTTCAGGGGTGTTCAAATCACTATGCAAAACTGAAGTGGAAAACAGACAAGACAAATTCCTGTTCAGCAGACAAAAAACAAAATGCCAGAACACAGTAATTAATGTAAGCAATTTTATAAGCAAAATAATTTAATTAGCTAAATAAGATCTCATATAATTATAATATTCAATGAACCAATTTCAGAAAGCTATATCACCAACCTTTCATCATATTATATACTCCTAGTAATTTTGGAAACAGATATGAAAATAGACACAAATTATCTAGTCTTTAACAAATAAGAATGATATATTAAGGGCTTCTTTTGAAACTTCAAAGTTATAACCTTTTTTTAAAAAAAAGAACATTAAAAAAAAAGTAATTTATAGACAATTCCAATAACTTGGATCTCTAGTGAATCTAGACAAAAGGACTATGATGGTGAAATATCTTTCCTAAAAAATCTCCTTTTTCCAAGAAGAATGGCAAACAGTGCATCTCACCTTATTAAGGTAGGGTGTCTCCCACAATGTTCTTCCCCATGATATCCATCTAAAGTAAAACAAACATCCCAAGAGTGGTAAGTATAATTGGATCTAAAATGACCCCACAGAGCTCACTTGTGTGGATTGGCTCCCAACCCAGTGGTAGAAGGACCTACATACAGAACACCTACCCCAGGTCGACCCACCCACCAACTCTAGGGAGATGCACACCTTGGATCAAACAGCCATGAGACACCAGAAGGGTAGGACTCACACAGAGTGAAGGCTGGACAGACAGGAAAGCATGGATAAGAGGGGTAGGGGTGGTCATGTGGAGGAGAGTGTTTATGGTTGGGGATGGTAACTGGGGCCATGAAACCAGATCTGCATGAACTGTTGAATGTAAAACAAGTTTGCTGTGTAAATTTGCACCCAAAGCACACTAATAATAATAAACACAACTGTAAAATGACCCCATAGAAAACACTCTATGGAATTGGGAACCTGTCTGAGTATTAGTTGCCAATGGGTCAAGACAAACTGATATCCAACTAAAGTGTAAATGATTGGGGAAATGATATTGTTCAAGAGAGTGGTTGCTGATTCCTCCTACCATAAGAGTCTCAATTTGTTGGAATGAGCTTATTTAGACACTAACTTGAACACTGGTTGACTCAAATAATAGATTCAAACATGTATTTTCTGAAGTAAATAAATGAATGGTCTTTCATACCACCTAAGGTGTGAAAAAGGTACACAAAAAATTCTATGTGCTCTTGCCACTTTTCTAACCTGATTTTAATCAGTTTCTACAGACTAGGCACTCTTATGTATAATTTCTGAATGATAGAATTTTATAACTATCAGTACTTCTTGTTTGAACACCAAATCAACATTTTTTTATAAGCACATTCTATGTACAAGGTAGTATTCAAAGTAATAGCCATATAGACAAAAAAAAAAAAAAAAAGGAAAGAAAGAAAAAGTGACCTAGTGATATTAGAAGAATAATGGTTCACCCAAAAGTATGAAATGTCCAAAGGCAGGACAAGATTAATTGGAAAATTATATGTAATAAGATGTTTCAGGCAATGAGTGCTCTGAAATTAGAGTAAAGAGCATTTACCATGAGCTAACATGATCTGGAAAGCTTCTTTGAGGATGAGAAAATTTTATATTGAACAAAAATTACCATATGTTTAATGAAACAAATTCCAGGTAAAAGAAAACAAGTGGAGGTGTGAGAGTAAAAATGTATTTGGATGCATATTAACCAGCTGGGTGAAAATAAGAAAATTTCTAGATATAGGTCAGAAATGATGGGTTTAGACAAAAATGAGTACTGACTCCATTCATTCATTCATCCAATTCATATATATTCAGATCTCATGGTATTAAGGTATTAGTTTAGGTACTAGGAATAAAACAGTGAACAATAAAAATATTCTGTCTTCATAAAGTTTGTACAAATATCTCAAGATTGGTGCAAGACAGTGATTGATACCATTGATTATTCTCTGTAGTGTGCAGGAAGCCATTTCTCTTGTTAGTTCTATTGCTTTTCACTTGTGCACAGACAAGTAGAGACCACAGTCATTATATATATAATATATATATATATATATATATATATATAAAAGGAGTTCATTCACCTTGTTGAAAATTCAACATTGTTCATACACAAAGAAGCATGCAGTATTTGTTGACTTAATTTTGAACACTGTTGCACATTCTTTAAGTATTATAGGGATTTAGCCAGAAAGAAAATAAATGAGAACAAAATGACTGCTTTTACTTAAAAAGAAATAATTAAATGTGACTGAACACCATGAGTATTTGAGTAGCTATTTCTGCCTTTTCATTTGACCTTAAAAGGATGGCTTTTTGCTAAGAACCTCCACTTTTCCAGGCAAGGAAGAGAATATTCAAACAGAATCTAAATTTCAGGTATGAGGAATCAAATCAATGAGTATCACTTTCCTACAGCTTTTTTGTTTTTTCCCAGAGAATATCACTGGACTTTATGCATGTCTCATTCATATGTAATGTTTGTCCTTCGTATTACTTTGTATAATTATAATGTTCTTCATAAGAAGGATGATGAAACCATTTCCTCAAAAAACAGTATGACTGAATTTAAATGTAGTTAAAAACTTAAATCCCCACGAGCATAGATGATCAAGCAATCAACAAACATTTACCAAGTAAGCAAGTTACTTTGTTTAAAGATTTATGGAAGGTACCAAAGATGTAGAGACACTTAAAACATGGGTATTGCTGCCTTTTAATTTATAATCCAATTGGAAAAATGTACACAAGTCTAAAACCCAAATAAATATAAAACAATGCAGCATAGGCAATTGGCATAGGCAATGCAGCATAGGCATTTCTAAATGAATGGCATGGATCAAAATGACTAAAGAAAGACAAGGATTTACATCCTGGCTTTGTCATTTTCTTTTTGTGTGATATTTAGCACATTTATTTTACGGTGCCTCCCAATTCATCTTCTGTAAAATGGTTCTGGTAACACCCTTTTGGTAGGGATGCTGTGAGGTAGAAACATTACAAGACAATGATACCAAACCATACCAAAACCACTGACATCAGGCCACCATCGGGTTTCCGAGGCAGAAAATCTTTACAGAGGTAGATTACTCATCTTCCTTCTGCAGAGCGGTTGGTGGGTTTGAACCACCAGCCTTCTGGTTAGCAGTCAAATACCTTAGGCACTGCACCACCAAACCTCCTTAGAGGCAATGATAAATCTCTGTCATTTAAGAGGCCCTTGTATTATTACTATGTACTCTTTATTGCATAGAGACTGTGTATAAGCTATGGTACTAATTGCTTTACTTTGTAAACTTATCAAATTAAATCTTCACAATATTTCACAGATGATTAGAGTAAGGTCTGGATAGGAAATGAACTTGACCAATATCATAATTAGATATCAGATTTCACAGTATGATTTGGACATAGAGCCAACCCCAAAGCCAAGCTCTTAACTACTAAACACATGCTACCTTTCATGGAACTACTATAAGAGAAACAATTCCATTGTTATAGAACAGAGAGTTCAAGGGCTCTTTGTGTGGAAAATTAAATTGTTCTGATCTTAGATGAATTCATTGGAATTAAATAAATTGGAATGAAGGGAAAGAGGGCATTCTAAAGAGAACAAGGAATGTGAGTGAGCATCTAAAGGGGATGGGTCAGTCTGGGGAAGAGGTAGGCTCCTGGAGGGTAGTAACATGATGTATGTTTATATGGGTAGGCTGGTGTTGAACTGCAGAGGATTGCATATGACACAAAGAAATCTGTACTTCATTCTGTAAAGAAGTGGAAACTTTTGAGGATTTTTAAGCTAATACATAAGATCATAAAATAAAACAGATATTCAATTGACTAATCAATAACTGTTGGAAACAGATGTCGTTCAGAGTGGCATTTGAGGAAGTTTATTCTGCCTTGTGAAGGATGAATTGGAGAAGAAAGGAAAACCTCTTAATATGTTTTTTCCATGAGAGTTGGGACGACTGTAACAACTAACAAGACGCTAATAGTAGAGTATTGGTTTGCCAAAGATTAGCTGCTTTACACATTAGAGTAGATTCAAGGTCATACCTATAATAATGTCACTCTTCTTCGCCTAGATTCTAAGTGCTTTCTTGAGAAGCAGGAAAAGGCAGGGTTTCAGATAGGGTGCAGGCATGAGCAAGGACCCTCAGGATCCTGGGAGTGGGTGCTGCATTTCATCACCCTTCACATAAGTAGGAAAAAAAAAAAAAAAAAAGAATGCTGCATTAAAGGGTTATTGCATTAGTCCAGGCAAGAGCGCACAGATCAGGAACGTGCTAAGGGTCTGGAAATGAAATAACTACTTTAAGAGATGGAGGGGATAGTATTTGATAAGTATTGATAATTTAATGATGAAAAAGGAAAAAAAAAAAAGTGGATCCTTGAATGATTACAAGATTTATATACTTTACACAGATAAGGGATGTGGAGAAGGAGCTTGCTCTGAGGGAGGGTTCGTGAGTTTAAGACCTTGTTGAGTTTTAAGCATGTTATCCAAGTGGAAGTATCCAGAGGGTAGTTTGAATACTGAGAATTTTCAAGGGAAGTCAGCCTGGAAAAAAAATGTCCTTGTCAGTCATCCATTTTGAGATGATGAAATATTGCCTCTGTTAGCCATTCAAAACAAAAACAAAACTATTGTATAATAATAGTACTAACATCTATGAAGCACATACTATGTACTAGGAGTATAACTCAAAACTGCACATACATTATTTATTCCTCATGACAACCCCATGGGGAGATAATATTCTTACATTCATTTTAAGATGTGGATACAGCCACAGAGAGGCTAAATAAGTTGGTCAAGGTCACACAGCAAGTATGTGATGGAGCTGGGATTTGATCAAGGCAGACTTATTCCAAAAACTGAACACTTAACCACTGTATCATACCCCACAATATAAGTACATGAACATAAAGCTCTCCAATAGAGAAATAAATCTTGTAAATGTCACATTCCAATCAGCAGTATTAACCTCATTTGGGATACTTTTGCCCTCCTGGTATAATCAGACAATGCCTTTCCATCAAGAAACTTTAAGGAGAAATTATATACATCAAACTGCAAATGATAGCCATTCAGGGTGCCCACATCTCTAAGGAACTGGTAAAAATAAGCAACAACCCTGATTGTGATTTGTAGCTTGAAAAAATAGGTCTCTCTCTCTCTCTTTTTTTTTTCTGTCTCACCTTGATTTTTTTTTTTTTTTTTTTTATCTTTCATTGACTACCTTGGTGTGTTTAGTGATCCTATTGAATAAGCCCCTAGGCCCCCTACCCTGCTTTTACTACACTTAAATTGTTGTATCCTTGTAACAGAGTCTTTATTTTTATTGGTAGAACATCCTCAGTGCACTTAATCCCTTGTATATAGTTAATTTTAAGTATAAAACCTGTACTAGTGATGTCATTTAAAGGAGGCTGCTTCCAATAGACTCCATAAAATGTTGAAGAGAATTCCGGATCTACCAGAGTACCACTTCCCTTCGCCGCCCGCCTGGCCCTGCAGCTTCCTTTCCCCTCCACATCTGAGCACTCTCTGTTCTCTGGCCAGCTGCCTTCTGTTCAGACCCTGTATGCTCTCCTTTCTCTGCTTGGCCTTAATAATAAGGAGGGTTTCATCCTGATCACATTGGGGATAGGGGAGGTGTGACTTCTTCATTGGAGTCACAACTAAAAACATACCATCTTATTGGCAAAATATGAAAATCCTAACAATCTCAGTTTAACAAGATTCAACAATCCTACTCAGGCTACAGCAATATGGCCAGGGAGGGGAAAACCTATGCCCTCAAGTTGAATTGCAACTGATAACAGGACAAAATAGAACTTCCCTTTAGAGTTTACAAGGTTGTAAATTTTGATGGAAGCAGACTGCCATATCTTTCTCCTGAGGAGCAGCTCGTGGGTTCAGGTCTCCTTCAAGGGTAGGGGAAAAGAGTGTTAATACTTGGACCAATTCTCCTTCAGTTTCTTGTGGCCTATGTAAACTCATAGGATCCCTGGGGGTGCAGTAGTTAAAACACTTGAGTACTAAACAAAAAGTTGACCATTCAAACCCACCAGCTCTTCCACAAGAGAAAGATATGACAGTCTGCTTCTGTACATATTACAGCCTAGAAGACCCTATGGGGCAGCTACTCTGTCCTAGAGTGTCACTTTGAGTCAGAATCAAGTTAACAGCCATGAGTTCTTTTGTTCTGAAGGTAATATTGTTGGGATGCACCTTAGGTGAAATGAAATGACTGAGTTACCTTTTTATTTATTTATTTATTTGAAATCTGTTATTAAGTAGGGGCTCACAGAATTTACCTTCTGATATATTACTGTTGTTGTTAGTTGCTGTTGATTTGGCTATGACCCATAGCGACTCATAGTGCAACAGAATGAAACTGTCCAGTCCTGCTTCTTCCTTACAGTCATTGCCATACTTGAGCCCATTGTTGCAACCACTGTGTCAGTCCATCTTGTTGAGGGTCTTCCCCTTTTTTGCTGCCCTTTTACTTTACCAAGCATGACATCCTTCTCCAGGGATTGGTCCCTTCTGACAAGACCAAGGTACCAGAGACAAAGTCTGGCCATTCTCAATTCTAAGAAGCATTCTGACTACTTCCTCCAAGACAGATTTGTTTGTTCTTCTAGCATTCCATGGCACATTCAATATTCTGATATTGAAGTTGCTTAATTTGGGAGAGATAGTCCGTGGAAAGCTTGAGTGTCTCTTCTTCCTGCACGGGCTTATTATTGCTTTAGCTCAGGTTACCATGGAAAGCAAGCAGTTGTTTGCACCAACAACTTAACTTATACAAAATACTTGACCTTGGAATCAGCAATTTGCATCCTTGTAAAAGAGGTCACTTAGGGAATTTAACTGTGTAATCCTAGCCACCATGTGGCAGGAGATGGGTAGAAATGAAACAAAGCTGGTAAAAATAAATAAATAAATAAATAAATATTTGAAACAATTTGAAAAGGAAAATCATTCCTTTTCAAGTTTGTTTTAAAAATGGAACCTACTTTAAAATGGTATAGGAAGGCAGAAGGATAGAGCGAAAGCCTGTAGAAATAGTGACTCAAAAACTCCAATCCAGGACTGAAGAAAGCAAGGCTGTTGTCACATTTGGAGGGAAATCAGAAAGAATCTGGGTTTTCACTTTCCAAACAGCCTCTTTTCTAACACCTTCCCTTCAAGCATCTTGCCTTCCCCTTTATTGTACCTTTATTAATAAAACCAGTGGAGAGAAACACCTTTGAAACTTGAATCAGGAAACATAGGTTTTGCAAGTGCTAATATTTTGGTGTGGACTTTTTTTTTTTTTTTAAGTCAATTATCAAGACGAAGCATTTGTTTCTTCTTTGTTTACCCGTGGCAGTTTGTCAGCAGTTATGATAAGCAGAGTTCCATCTGCCAGTAAAACTACATTGCAAATTGCCGTAGAAATTAGCAGCTTTCATTTTTGCCTACATAAATAAATATGCGAAATAAATTGCATATAAATGCATCCTAAAAAATCACAGGTACACCGCGCACTGAAATGCCAATCAGACAAAACCGGAGACACATTGCTATTAACTCAGTTTTCAAACCTGGAAGATACACGTATGTGTTCCTAAATGAGAGAGGCAGTGTATCATGCTCGCTGAGATAAAAACAGAAGCTGCCAGACACTGCACTGTGGCTTTATCCTGAGAATCCTTTGCCTTGAAAACCTCTCTATCTTTTCTCCGTCCTCTCTCTCTTTCCCTCTCCCTCTCCTTCTGTCCCCCACTCCTCCTCGCTGTCTTTCCCTTGCTCATTGTTCTCTCTCTCCTGCCTTTGATGCACATCCGTTGTCACATTCCATTGACTCTCCCCTCTTCTCTGTTCTTACACTCAAGCCTAGCGGTGCTTTCGCCAGGCAGCAGCAGCCTCTCCTGCGAGTTTTGGTCATGTGTGCAGCTCAGTTTGATCGAGCGTTCCTTTTCTGCCTTTTCACTCTTACAAAAGATTAAAAGGTGGCGTCACATTGCTCCCCTGTTCCTTCCCGCAGGAGGGACTTAAAAGGGACAACAAAAACTAATCACTTTCAATAAGCATTTTCTTGCTGGGGGGGAAAAAAAAAAAGAAAGAGAGAGAGAGAAAGGAAAGGGGGAAAAAAAAAAAAAAAAGGCGGGGGGTGGACTTAGTGGTGTAATTTGAGACCGGTGGTGAGGATTGGGGCGAGCGAGAGATGCTGCACGCTGCTAACAAGGGAAGAAAGCCTTCAGCTGAGGCAGGTAAGAGCGATCGGGAGGGTTTGACCGAGTGGCTTAGTTAAATCTGTGTTTTCAACGTTTTGTAATTGAGAAAGGCATCCACAGCAGAAGCCGATTTTTCAGTCGGCTTCCTTTTGTTTAACATAGAAAGTACCTGTATTAATTTTGATGAATTAAAGCATGCAGCAAATTCAATTGAAAATAGATTTGTATAGTAAATGCATTTACACTGAATGATTTCTCCTCCGTTTTATTTAAGGGGAAAGACGGGAAAGATGATTTTGATCAGAATAGCACTTTGCATTACGTTAATTTCTAAACACCAAACGGGAGGAAGGAAAAAAAAAAAAAAAGAAAAGATAATCCAATTAATACTGTTTTTGAACTCCCGGACTTAAATGCTGGGAGAAAGCTGGCATTTGAAATTTTTGTTCTAACTCAACTTCTGATACGAGATGTACATATATATATATATATATTTATATATATATATATGTGATATATGATGTGATGTGTGTATATATATATATATATATATATATATATATATAATTTTAAACGGGAGGTCTAAGTAAGGGTAGAGTGTGTTTAAGTCTCGCTGCTGGGGTTTCTTTGGCTTGGCTCTGGTGGGTGAAGCGCTTCTCATATCTACCTAACCTGTGTCAGGTTGATATTTCATAAATGGAGATTAAATGTTGTCCCAGATGAAATGTGAAGTTAAAATATCAGGTTAAGGTATGTTTCAGAAAAAAAGATCCTGTAAATAATTAGGATAACTGAATTATGACAGTTTGAAATGGGAGTTAACTCTGGAGGTGCTGTTTGATAAGCCTTTTTGAATTGTAACTGGCTTAATAACGAAGGGGGCTAATTATCAGTCTCAAGTAGGAACTTTGCATTAGGACCCTAAAAATAGAGCACATGTGGGCTTCCACTCTAGGTGGCTTTTAGGAATATGTCTCTTTTGTGCACTGTGAATGAGAGTTTTGGTTTCTGTTTGATGGCATTTCTCCTTTAAAGAGGCTTGGGATGAAGCTTAAAAGGCACACATCTATTTTAGCGTTGAGTAAACATGAAATACAATACAGTCTAATCTCCCAGCACCCAATTCTTGCTGCTGCTGTTGCTGTTTTAAAGTTTTGATTGTTTGTTTGTAACCTCAGTCTTTGTTGATTTTGTGTTCAATGTCTCTACTCCTCAAATTTATTGCTGGCATGAATGAACTGTGATTTGGGCAGGGGAAAAAAAAAGTCTCCAATCAGCCAGAGGTTTTGTCTGGTTTTATTTTTCTTTTGCAATTATAACAAAAATCAGATCATATCCAGGTGCATATGTAAAATATAAAAATGTCTGAATTGATTTTTAAATGATTTTTTTTTTTTTTTGGCCTGGTAAAATCTGAATATTAAAAGTACAAAATTCTGTTAGTTCTGTTAGCCTCTCCAGAATGAAATATAGAAAGGTGGCCTCAGTGCCTCCACAAGGTTTAATCCTAGAAAGAACTGCTGTACTGAGTTTAGCTGCTGATAGAGTTTGGCCACCATACATGAGAGGGTAACTGATATGTTTGATAAGATTTTTCTCCCTGAGTTTCCAAACTGAACTTACTCCTCAATACCTTACTCTGGCATGTCTCATGTTTGCCAGACCATCTAACGGCATCTTGTGGGTGCAGCCCCATGAACCCAATTGTATGAGGCCATCGGGAGTTGCTGAATGTTGAGGAGTGACGACCAAATGTACTATCATACTTCATCATCCAGAGATAATATCCAACAGAAGTTCCCTAGGGAGCCCCCTTATACAGGTGTGGGGAAACTTAATTTTTCCAACATGGTTAAAAGAGCTGAGAAAGATATAAACAAGCAGAAGAGAAACCGCTCAAGAATGTTTGATGTAATCGTGATGGTGGTAGAATCATGGGTTTTTAAAACCACATCACATGTCGTTTTCTGCTTTTTGAATTAATAAGGAACTTTGAAGAATCTTTGAAGTAGCCTTTAACTTCAATCCATTTCTCTACATCGCTGTCTTGCGTGAAATCTTTTCTCCAGCTCTAGTTGTGCCTAACTATTGTGTGTTGTTATTCTGCTGCTGATAATGTTGATTATTTCTTAAACCAGTGGCAAATGTTGAAAAGGATGGGCTAGGAGCATTATTTTGTCTGTACCAGATATGCCTTTTAATTGTGTTTATGAAATAAGGAAGTGAGCAATTTGAAGTTGTAGCTTGGATATTTTCATCACTGAGCCCATACTTTTCTCCTGGAGAATGAAATAGAACTAAAGTAGAAGACATCATTCCATGTAATCTGGGTAGTAGTTCAGCACACACTTTTTAGTCAGATTATAATCAAAGCTCTCCTTACCCAAACTATCTGATTCACATAAACAGCATTTTTCTGGCTTTTCCAGTAGATGTTGCTGGAGAGCAAAGAAAAGATCATTTTTTAGAAGAAAAAAAAAAAAAAAAGAAAGAAAGAAAGAAAGAAATGCAATAGACTTACAAAAGCCAAGGAAGAAGATCCTTCTCCCCAAACTCTGCTTATAGCATTTTGCATAATTTGCTAATTAATGAATTATACTGAGTCATTCATTACCTTTTATGATGTTCTATAGAAAGCTATTAAAACTAGAGTTTCATTTTTAAATTACAAGATTGTTCTCTTTAGGTCCTATACATGTCTGTTTGCTGTTTTCTGTTTTTAAAAAATCAAGTTAACTGCACATTACTATTCAGAACATTTCATCCCTGAATGCTAAAACCCTTTAACATGCAAATTTGATGTCAGAGGGAGAATTGAAATAGAACACCCCGAGAAGAGTCATGATCAATCGCATTATAAAAATATGCACCAGTTGCCAACATGTAATGAAATATTAAGAAATTAAAAGCATGCAACCTCTAAAGTAATAGAATTTCATTGCTCTGAGACTGTTTTCCCACTGAATATTAAGCGCTTAATAGATCTCCCCATAAAACAATCGAAAACCTATGTGGTTTGTCACTGAAGTACTTTCATTACATGATTTTGAAAAATTAGCCCAATAGTATTTTCCTCCAAATAGGACATGTAATTAACATTAGATATTAAGCACTGGATTTCCAAAGCAAAAACCACAAGACTTGATGGAGAAAATAGGAATGCAGAGAGAAAGTGTACGTGCTAGAAGCTGAGGGGACTCACGCTGGAACTACTCTGCTGGTAATCACTCTGACAAAATGACAAAGACGTCCCAGAGGAGCCCGAGATTCTAGTACCCAGACATGAACTGATGCAATTTCAGGCAACCAATGATCTCTATCTTTGGGAATATTTATTTTTGGAAATGATCAATTAATTGGTTTAAATTGTTAAAGAGAAGTGTGTGTGTGTGTGTGTGTGTGTAGTTTGTTTGTTTTTCTAATGCAAGAGGGTCTTAGGTCTTGCCAACATACTTCACAGACAGGACAAGGATACAAGCTATGTTGTAGTGCTTTTGGTTTTCTTGTCTTAGACTAAGCGCTTCACTGGTGGACCTTTCTTTTGCATTAAAGCGCTGCTTTGTCAGTTTTCGTTCCAGAGGTGTGAAATGCTCCATAGGATATTTTGACTTAGCACCCATTCATTTCTCTTTTCTGAGAGGAAAAAAGCTTATATTTAGAAGGCATGTGTGTCAGCTACTTCTATTTTGTAATTAGCACTGTAAATCCATTGGGGTAAGAATGTTCCAGATATGTGTTTTTTATTTGATTCAAATACATTCTTGTGCTTGACCCATATATATTTTTTAATTGTTTTTAAATAAGAAAGGTATTGCAATTTGGCAAGAGAATTTAGTTCCTTTTTCTGGTTTGTTAGCTGTCTGCCTTGTTGTTCTCTTTTTAATTATGATTGTTAAGCACTACTGTGTACCAAGCACCATGAAAATGTTCCAAAAAGTACCTCAACCTCTGCAAAATAAAAAAGAAAACCTACTCTTTCACTGAAGTTATTATTTCATGAAAACAGAAGGTGCAAACAATACCTGCAGAACGGCATAATGGATTAAACGGGTCAGGTCCCAACTCTGTCCTTAAGAGAGCAGAGGAGACGAGATCACTGCAGGTTGTAGGGATCTTGGGGAAGGTAGCCTCTGAATTAGGAGTGGAATGGAATCCTGATCAGCGAAATCAGGGGAGTCATGCAGGAAGTAATGCCAAAAAAGAACAATTTGAAATCATGGAGCCACGACTATTGGCTTTGAATGGCAGAGCAAGTTACCTGCTAGCTCCCAGAGAGCTGTGATCTGGATCCCTCTAGAAGGAATTGGGCCTTGGTATGGAAATGGGGAAGGAATGGAATACTAGGTCCTTTCTCTGCCTTCCTTCCCAAAGAGTTTCTGAAACACCTGCCTAGCAAACATTTTGAAATACTCCCTCTCCCATTAAATTGTTGCCTAGATGAGTAATTGTTACTAGTAGGAAATTGATTTTACTTTTTAGGGATGTTGAAAAACCCTGGCCTAGACACTGGAAGCTTAGCCTATACATAGGTGGTAAGGGTAAGAAGTATTGTCAAGAGGAGCAAGAATGGCGGTGAGAAATACCTTCCTATTATAATTATTGCTATTTCTTGTATGTACTGTATATGTCATGGCCTCATTAGGCAAGGATTTTGTGTACATGCATTTGTTTTCATCTTTATATATATAAAAAAAAAAGCCTTCATATTAATTGTAGAAAAGACCTGTAGTTTAGAGGGTGTGGTGTTATTTTCATACTGTTTGGGTATAATCAATTAGTGTTGTGTTCACCTCTGGTTTCCTGACATTGATTAGGATGGATTTTTGTGATCTTTGAGGGTTTTCATCTCTCTGAAAAGGTACATACTTTATTTATTGGAATTAATTGCCTCCCTGAATTGCCTGTGTTGTCAGTTACTTTCTATAAACCTTGACTCACTTACCTTGAACTTTTAGATGCGTAGTGTATTCAAGTGACAAGCTTAGCTGTGGAGACTACTCTCTATGATGGAAGTTTATATATAAACATATACGATGTTTCATTATATTCAATAGAGCTTCACAATGAGAAGGAGCAAAAATAATTATTAGTACAATTAAGTAAGTGAAGTGCCACCCTTCTCAGAAATACTGATTTTACCAGCCTATTCAGGCAGACAGGGTTACCAATATCACCTCAGGACCAAACTATAGATGAGTGTTTGCCTTGTCCTCCAGCCACTTTAATTTAATTTGTTCCATTTACTTTTCCAAGCTTTTCATCTTCCCACCATTTTAATACCATCAGAGATGGGGGGGCTGCCCATGACATTCACACTTGACATTATCAAACACAAAAGGCGTCACTCATACACTTGACTGCATTACAATGCAAGGGAAAAAATAGATCCCAAAGGCTTAGAAAGTATTGTTTAGTACCTTGAATGTAGGTGGATTTTTTTTTTTCTGTTTCCTCCAGCCCACCATCTGATTGTTTTGCTTCTGTGTATATGCAAAAGGTTTTGAAAATCCCTGGGCAATTCAGCACTTACAAATCTAGACCATAACATACTTGCATCCATATATTCATGGGAAGCATTTGTATTTATATGGTGGACATTTATGATTATATTATTATTACCTGTTATTTGCTATGCACCCACCACATTTCTGATGGAGGAGCAAAGCTACACTTCATACTAGAGCTGTCTTTTCACCATTGTGTTTAGTTCTGCTCCATCCTCACTATCTGACAGCTGTGGCCAAACCTGACTCAAACAGCTATGGTCATTGTACTTCCTTCAGTATTTCCAGGCAGGCCAGAGACCTGCTGAAACCCATTGTAGTCCTGTGTTACCCATGAGATCCTCAAGTGTGTCAGAGAGAGAGGGGACAGATTCATAAAGTTAATGTAAGCATATCTATACGTCTTCTTTTTCACTTTTTGAACCTTCTATTCAAAGACAATTTACTCCCATACGTAAAACCACATTTGTGAGCTGAACAAATAGTGTTCAAAGATTGTGGTGAATTGCTTCAGTAGTATTACATCATGCATCGAGATTGCATATGCTGTATAACTCTGTAAAACAGCCAGCTACATGGTATCCTCCAGGTTTAATATACTTCTGCAACCTTGTACTAGGGAAGGATTTCTGTAATTGGAGACAATCTAGCACGGAGAACTTTTTAAGCCATTGGAGACTGAAATACAAGTTTTTGAGAAATGTGACTTTATAGGCTTGAAACTGAATGGATTACAAATTTCTCTTAACTGGACAGAATCATAATTGCCTCTGTAGTGCAGTCCTGATTATCCAGAGTTTGAATTTCCAGCAGGAGGATTATCCAGATTTCTTCTCTGACTCCCCTGTCTTCCCTCTAACTACCTGACAGGAATCATTTCTCTAATCATTGACACCTCTGTTGATGGTGTGGAAGGGCATATTTGAGCAGCAGAATTCAAACCGGTGAATTAGCCTTCAGAGGAGCTAATTACGTAAAAAGTCAGGGTGGCTAGGTTTTGAAGCTGTTCACTGAAATTGACTGACTACATATAAATTTTGGGAACCCCTCGCTCTTTCTATGTACAAGTGGTCACCTGCTATGGCTGTTTATATGTCAATATCTTACCAAACTATTGAAGAGGCAAAAAAGTAAATTAACCAGTCTGAATTTGACCAAGTAGCTGGTTTCATTGTTCTGCTTGATAGTACACCCATCCTCCTGCACCCAGCCCAACTTCCATTCTGAATAAACTGGTGGGGTATTGAGTATAGCTGGTTTTATAAGGTGATTTGGATGAAACACATGTACCTTCTGCACTGATTCAGTGTTCTGATGAGCATATTCCTTTTGTATTAAGAGCAAAAGTGGAGTATTGTTGTCTGAACCCCAGTTAGTTCTCTAACACCAGTTCCACCTCATTTTCATCATTAGATGGCTTTGAATCAATTCTTGATATATTACTCATCTTTTGGATTTGACCTCCAGAGTGTTTGTATTTTCCTACAGGACTTTGAAGCATATTAGACATGAGAATTAGGCTGAAATGGAGAAAGGAGAAAAGTGGAGTTGCCTTGTCAAAAAGGTTGTAATCACAACATAGGCATGAGTGTCACCAGCCACCTTCCAAGCTTGTAGAACAGGGCACAGAATTCCATCTACTAGGTATCACTACAAAATCAGAATTTGATTTCCTCTCCTAACCATATACATCAGTTATGTTATGGGCATCTTCAAAATCATGTGACCATATCTGTGACATAAGTAACAATGTCTCATCAAAGAATGCAATCTTCCCTTAAATGCTTTCTATTCAACAAACTTGTCCAGAAATAATTTATCACGCCTGAAATTTCAAACCAAAATTCACAAGAAGTTTCTAATTCTAAATATATACATAATGTAACATGAATAATACAAATATATACTATGTAATATAATTGATACAAATATGCTAACAGTGAAAGTGGTATTATCTTTTTGTACTAAAATTATCCTGTTATCACTGGATTAAAATTGAGTTCATTACAAAGCAGTGTGTTGAAGTTTTAAAATGTTCAGATGGAGTTGATAATGTGATATAACAAGCAATAATTTTCAATCCATATTTTAAATGAGGATTTAAACAGTGATACGGTGGCAGCGTATTGCCTAAGGCACTTGACTGCTAACCAGAAGGCTGGTGGTTCAAACCCACCAGCCACTCCTCAGAAGGAAGGTTGGGCAATCTACTTCCATAGTGACACTGCTACGAGGTCGGGTTTGACTTGATGGCACATAACAACAACAACAACATGGTACACAAAGCTGAAAATAGAAAACTTTGGCAATTGACAGAAAAATAATTGACAAATCTAGTCATAAGTTCTGTGTGTGTGTGTGTGTGTATATATATATATATATATATATCTTATAATTTATATTTGTGTGCCTGATAATTGTTGTTGTTAGGTGTTGTCCAGTTGCTATTTGACTTATAGCAATCCTGTGTCACAGAGTAGAACTTTCCTGTAGAGTTCTCTAGGCTGTCATCTTTATTGGGGCTGATTGCTATGTTTTTCTTCGTTGGAGCCACTGGATGAATTCAAACCACCAACATTAAGGTTAGTAGCCAAGCTTTTTAATCATTGTGCCACCAGGGCTCATTTGCACGATATACATACATGTACAGACACACATACATATGTAGAGAGAATATGTGTGTGTGTGAGTGTGTGTGTATAGAAGATGGAGAAACAAAGGGAAAAAATGAGAATGGGAGTTTTTCTGGTAAGAAATCGGGCTTGTTTTTCTTTTCCAGCTGGCATTATTAATTTCCCACAATGTGACAAGCAGTATGCTAGGTGCCAGGGCAAGGAAGATGAACAAGACATAACTCTTAAAAAGCTCATGCTCTAGTCCTAAATTTGAAATTATTTTAAGGTTGAATTTTCACTCATGGATATATTTAACAGTTGGAAATACTGAGAGAGAAAGTTTAAGAACTGCAAAGCCATTGGAGCCCTCATGAGACACCTCCAAACTTCCTTTGCTTTTGCTGGTCAGGAGGAGGATTGGTAAAGAAATATAGACAAGTATGATTTGGGTAGAAGATCCTCCTATATGTGATCTGGTCCCCTAGATTCAACTAAAAGTAAATCTGACTTTATGTAATAAAATGCTTGCTTTATGGGCAGCCAGGCCAGAATGTCTGAATTCTCTATTCCACTTACTGCTGATGCAAGGCATATCAGTATAGAAATAGAGGATCAATTTGTCGAATAGTCAGTTTTCTGTGAATTCTACACAAAATTCATCCAAGCTGAGAATACAATGGAAAGTGCTGTCACCATGCTTAGTGTTAAATGTGCACATATAATGTCTTGTTTGAAAATGTTATCATATAAGTGTGCATGCTTTCCTAAAATGAAGTGGGCTTATGTGATTAAGATCCTGCTATTTGGAATCTATATGGCATTTATGAGCTGTATGCTTTATGTGTTTATAATCATGTATTGCATGTAATTTATATACACACACACACAGTCTCTAGAGGTCAGTAGAATATAAGAAATGGGCAAATGTTCAAGTCTAGATGAGACCCAGAGTTTCTGGAGACCATTTTTCAAGTGGTAAAATGATGATAGTCGACTAATGACATTAGGAACTGAAATCATTAATCAGTGTTAACAAAAAAAGTCATGTCATTCTTGTTCCCAAAATGAATCTAATCTATTTGTTTTAAGCAAATTTGAGATAAATGAACATTTACATGGCAAGAACCTTGACAGAAACCCAAGCTGTAATTACTTTATTATGGTTTATTATAACAGACTGTGATTCTCTGGAACCTTTTTTGAAGAATTTTTAAATGTTACCAGAACAAAAGGTAAATGGTTTTTTAACCACTTGACTCTTAAATCCAGAACACTTTTTCTATTTTAGCTGCCTATTCATTCTTCTCAACTTTAGAAAGGCATGATTTGATGCTTTATATGATGAAATTTTACTTGTTCATTTTGAACTAAAATGCTGAACATTGGAAAATGTATTAGAAAATTGTAATTTTCTATTTTCAGCTAAATTTGTTGACAGTCCAGCAAACTGCTGAATAGTTGAGTGTGTTTGTCAAGTCTTTCTCTGGGAAAGTCATACACCATGAATGCAGAAAATGATGGTGTATAACTAAGAACCATTTGACAGTGGATTATCAGTGCCTTTTACATGCCATCCCTTAAAGGGAAAGAACAATAGCAAGGATTTGGATTCCATCCGAATTTGAGAATGAATGATTATCTTTAAAGTTGAGGTTGGGTGTCACAGCCTAGAGCTTAATATATCTTACCCACATTGATAACACTCATATTTAGAACTAATCTATCAAATAACTCTTCCCATACTTGTCTACTTACACCATTGTGAATTGCATTCCTAGATCAATTTTCTTCCATGATAAATCCTAAACCAGAGCTTGCAAACACAAATGCCTAGAGGGAAGTAATCAAAAATAAGACAGTAGGAAGACGGGGGGCTATGGAACAGGGAAGAAAAAGGCTTTACAATTAAACACAAACACTCTAAACCTGTGCTGCTTTCAGAAAAAAAAAAAAATGAGCAAACTGAAAACCTTCTAAGCATCTTTAGAGAGTGACCATGTGGAGTGTTTAAAAGAACTTTTTAGGCTCAGTGTGGCTTCAGTCATGACCAGTAGATCCCCAGGAGATATTTGATAAGTATTGATGGAGCACTTCCAATGGGAAATCCACTTACTTTGCTGCCAATTATTAAATGAGGAAGAGGCAATATATTTACTGTCCTCAAGGAGTTTGTAGTGTAATTGAAGGTCTCTCACAAACCATCTCCCCTACCTCCTATTTCTCTCAGGCCTGCTATCCCAAGCTTCTGCATACCACCCTCCATCCCTTCAGAGTTCCTATGAGTTCTTCCAGGTTTCATAACTGTATCTTCACAGACACTCATCTTGTCTGCTTCCAAGACTCACCCCTGGCTAACTCGTGCTCATCCTTTAGGTCTCAGTTTTAATGCCTCTTCTTCCAGGAAGCTTTCCTTGATTACCTTTCTCTTAGTCTAAATTAGATGTCCCTGGTGGCACAAACAATGAAGTGCTTCACTACTAGCCTAAAAATGGAGGTTCAAACACACCTAGAAGTGATTTAGAAGAAGGGCCTGATAGTCTACTTCCAAAGGGTCACAACCTTAAAACCCTATGATGCGCAGTTCTACTGTACACATCTGGAGTATCTATGAGGCAACATTGGCTTATAACTAAAGTCTAAATTAAGGGCTCTCAGTAGGATCCTATAACAATGAATTTGCCTGATTATACCATTATTCTCTTTTTATATAAGTGCTTGTTTGATATTGTTGCTGTTCTTAGGTCCCATCAAGTTGATTCCAACTCATAGCAACCCTATGTACAACAGAATGAAACACGCCCAGTCCTGTGCCAACCTCACAATCCTTGCTATACCTGAGCCCATCATTGCATACATTCTGTCAATCCATCTCATCGAGGGCCTAACTCTTTTTTGTTCATCCTTCACTTTGCCAAGCTTGATATCCCTCTCTAGGGAATGGGCCCTTCTGACAACATAACCAAAGTGGGTCAGATGAAGTCTGGCCATTCTCATCTCCAAGGAGCATTCCAGCTGCACTTCTTCTAGGAAAGATTTGTTAGTCCTGGCAGTCCATGATACTTTCAGTATTCTTCACCAACACCACAGCTCAAAAGCCTCAACTCCTCTTCGGTCTTCCTTATTCATTGTCCAGTTCTCACACGCATATGTTGTTGTTGTTGTTGTTATGTGCCGTCGAGTCGGCGAGAGGCTTGGTTAGGGGTACCTTAGTCTTCAAAGAGACATCTTTGCTCTTCAGCCCTTTAAAGAGGTCCTCTGCAGCAGATTTTCCCAGTGCAATACTTTCTCTGATGTCTTGACTGCTGCTTCCATTGGTGTTGATTGTAGAACCAAGTAACAGGAAATCTTTGACAACTTCAATCTTTTCTTCATTTATCACGATGCTGCTTATTGGTCTGGTTGTGAGGATTTTTGTTTTCTTAACATTGAGATGTAATTCATACTGTAGACTGTAATCTTTAATCTTCATCAGTAAGTGCTTCAAGTCATCCTCACTTTCAGCAAGCAAAGTTGTGTCATCTGCATATCAGGCTTGTTCATGAGTCTTCCTCCCATCCATATGCCACAGTCTTCTTCATATAATCCAGCTTCTTGGATCATTTGCTCAACATACAAATTGAATAAGTATGGTGAAAGGATACAATCCTGACACACTTCTTTTCTAATTTTAAACCATGCAGTGTCCCCTTGTTCTGTTTGAAAGACAGCTTTCTGGTCTATGTACAGGTTCCTCATGAGCACAATTAAGTGTTCTGGAATTCCCGTTCCTCTCAGTGTTACACATAATTTGTTATGATCCACACAACCAAATGCTTTTGCAATAAAACACAAGTAAACATCTTTCTGGTATTCTTTGCTTTCAGCCATGATCAGTAACGATATCCCTCATTCCACATCCTCTTCTGAATCCAGCTTGCATTTCCGTCAATATACTGCAACAACTATTTTTTAATTGTCTTCAGTAAGATTTTAGTTGTGTATGATATTAATGACACTGTTCTGTGGGATCACCTTTCTCTGGAATGGGTACAATTATGGATCTGTTCCAGTCAGTTGGCCAGGTAACTGTCTTCCAAATTGCTTGGTGTAGACGATTGAATGCCTCCAGTGGCGTATCTAGGAGCTCTGGTAGCATAGTGCCTAAGGCACTTGACTGCTAACCAGAAGACTGGCAGTTCAAACCCACCAGCCACTCCTTGGAAGGAAGATGGGGCAATCTATTTCCATAGTGATACTGCCTTGGAAACCCAAGGAGGGGTTGCTATGAGTCGGGTCCAACTCAACAGCACATAACAACAACAACAACAGTGGGGTATCTGTTTGTTGAAACATCTCAATGGGTATTCTGTCAATTCCTAGAGCCTTATTCTTCAACAATTCCTTCATGAAGCTTCGACTTCTTCCTTCAATACCATTGGTTCTTGATCATATGCCACCTTCTGAAATGGATGAACATCGACCAGTTCTTTTTGGTAGTGACTGTGCATTCCTTCCATCTTCTTTTGATGTGCCCTGCATCATTCAGTATTTTGCCCATAGAAACTTTCAGTATTGCAACAATAGACTTGATTTTTTTTTTCTTCAGTTCTTTCAGCTTGAGAAATGCCAAGATTGTTCTTCCCTTTTGGTTTTCTAACTCCATGTCTTTGCACATTTCATTATAATAATTGACTTTTGAATTGCTCTTTGAAATCTTCTGTTCAGCTGTTATTCCTTGTCATTTTTTCCATCTGCTTTAGAAAATCTCCTTTCAAGGGCTAGTTTCAGAGTCTCTTCTGACATTTTGGTCTTTTCTTCCTTCTCTTTCTTTTTAGTGTCCTTTTGCTTTCTTCATGGGTGACATTCTTGATATCATCCTACAGTTCCTTTGGTCTTTGGTCATTGGTGTTCAGTGTGTCAAATCTGGTCTTTACATGGTCTGTTAATTCAGGTAGGATATAATCAACATCATATTTTGGCTCTTGTGGCTTTGTTTTAATTGTCTTCAGCTTCAACTTGCACTTACATATAAGCAGTTGATGGTCTGCTCCATAGTCAATTTCCTGGCCTTGTTTTAGTTCCTGGCCTTAATTTAGCTGAAGATATTGAACTTCTCCATTGTCTCTTTTCACAGATGTAATCAACCTGATTCCTGTGTATTCCATCTGGTGAAGTCCACATGTATAGCAGCCATTTATGTTGTTGAAAAAACGGTATTTGCAATGAATAAGTCATTGGCCTTGCAAAATTCTATCATGCGATCTCCAGCATCATTTCTATCAGCAAGGCCATATTTCCCAACTACTAGTGATTCTTTGTTTTCAGCTTTTGCACTCCAATCACAAGTTATAATCAACACATCTTGATTGCATGTTTGGTCAATTTCAGACTGTAGAAATTGGTAAAAATCTTCAATTTCCTTGTTTTTGGCTTTGGTGGTTGGTTCATAAGTTTGAATTATAGTCATATTAACTAGTCTTCCTTGTAGGTGTGTGGATATTATCCTACCACTGTCAGCATTGTACTTCAGGATAGATCTTGAAACATGCTTTGTGATGATGAATGTCACTCCATTCATCTTCAATTTGTCATTCCAGGCATAGTAGATCATATGGTGGTCTGACTCAAAATGGCCAAAACCAGTCCATTTCATCTCATTAATGCCTAGGATATGGATCTTTATGAATTGCATTTCATTTTTCATAATTTCCAATTTTTCTAGGTTCATACTTTGTACATTCTATGTTCTGATTATTAATGGATGTTTGCAGTTGTTTCTTCTCATTTTAAGTCATGCCACATCAGCAAATTGAGGTTGAAAGCTTACACCATCCAAATCATTAAGCTTAGTTCTACTCTGAGGAGGCAGCTCTTCCCCAGTCATATTTTGAGTGCCTTCTGACCTGATGGGATCATCTTCTGGCACTATATTGAACAATGTTTCAGGGCTATTCATAAAGTTTTCCAGTAATATATCAGACAGTGTTTCACTGCTATTCATAAGGTTTTAACTGGCTAATTCCATGAGAAGTCAATGACCCTTTCCTTGTTCCAAGTCTGTCTTAGTCTGGAAGCTCCACTGAAACATGTCTCTCCTGGGTGACCCTGCTGGTATTTGAAATACTGCTGGCATGGCCTCCAGTGTCACAGAAACATGCAAGTCACCACAGTACGACAAGCTGACAGATGAGTGGTGGACTTGTTTAATAATCTACATGAATTTTTAAACTCCAGGAGGGCAAGGATCATGTGTCTAGCTTGTCCTCTCCTGTATCACTTATGCATAGAAACTATTAGGCAGTTTATCTAATCAATAACTTTAATGGAATGTTTAAATACATAATCATAATGCATTGATAAATTAAAAAGCATACATTATATCTTTAAAATACTAGGGAAGATTAACATCTGTATTTGGGCTCAAACCTTAATGCAAGGTCAAAGTCAAAGTAACCCTAGGTGTCACTTTTCTTCTGCCTCTCATTATCCACTCTGTAAAAGATCTGGGTAGTGAGCACATTCTTAGAAGGAAACTAATTTCGTCAGGTGGTGGGATCATACAGTTTTTAATTTTCTCCTTAGGCTCTGATCACATTATTTATCAGGAAATGTAAACTTGGTTTCAGAGAAACATAAGTGTGGTGACTGACTCTCTCTACTCTAGTAATTTCTATCAACATAGCAAACCTTGAATACCAAGACTGATTTAATAAACTATGTACTCTGAGCACTGCAACCATGAAAATAGATCGAGTGTTTTCTTAATATCAGATGCCTTGTTAGGAATTGGAAATTCAGAAGCATGATGCAAAATTAAAAAAAAAAAAAGATATGATTTATTTTTATATAAGTATATGATATCATGTCACTTTATATAAAGATCTTCTCCTAAAAAATCATACTGAATTGTGTTTTTCCAACCATTCTTAGTAAATGTTTTAATAGGCTCTTGGGGTTTTAGTAAGTTACTCTGTTTTAGATGAGTTCTCTGTTTTAATAAGATCTACCTGTACCTTGTTGCTTATAATAGAAAGTCCCTAGCAGCTCTGGTGGTGTAGTGGTTAGGCATTTGGCTGCTAACCAAAAGGTTGGTGGCTTGAACCCACCAGCTGCTTAGTGGAAGAAAGATGAGACAGTCTGCTTCTATAAAAATTTACAGCCTTGGAAATACACTGGGGATTGCTATGACTCAGAATTGACTCAATGGCAGTGAGTTTGGTTCTGGGTTTTGGAGAGTAGGTACTAGGAGCCCTGATGGCACACTAGATAAGTGCTTGGCTACTAACTGAAAGGTTGGTGGTTAGCACCGACCAGCCACTCCATTGGAGAAAGATGTGGGAGTCTGCTTGTGTAAAGATTATTGTTGTTAGGTGAAATCAGGTCAGTTCTGATTCATAGTGACCCTGTGTACAACAGAACGAAACACTGCCAAGTCATATGTCATCCTCACAATTAACTGAGGCTATTGTTGCAGCCACTGTGTCAATCCACTTCATTGAGGCTCTTTGTCTTTTTTACCAACCTTCTACTTTACCAAGCATGATGTCCTTCTCCAAAGACTGGCCCCTTCTGATAACATGCCCAAAGTAAGAGAGACTAAGTCTTACCATACTCACTTAAAAGGAACGTTCTGGCTGTGCTTCTTCCAAAACAGATTTGTTTGCTCTTCTGGCAGTCCATGGTAATTCAATATTCTTTGCCAACACCATAATTCAAGTGCATCAATTCTTCTTCGATCTCCCTTATTTACTGTCCAGCTTTCTCATACATATGAAGCAATTGATAAGACTATGGGTTAGGTCAGGAGCTCCTTAGTCCTCAAAGTGACATATTTGCTTTTTAACACTTCAAAGCAGTGTTTTGCAGCATATTTGCCCAGTCCAATCAGTAAGTTCTTTAAGTCCTCTTCACTTTCAGCAAGCAAGATTGTGTCATCTACATATTGCAGATTGTTAATGAGTCTTCCTCCAGTCCTGATGACACATTCCTCTTCATATAGTCCAGCTTCTAAGATTATTTGCTGAGCATACAGATTAAATAAGTATGGTTCAAGAAAACAATGCTCACATACACCTTTCCTGATTTTAAACCATGGGGTATCCCCTTGTTCTGTTCAAACTACTTCATGGTCTAAATACAGTTTCCACATGAGCACAATTAAGTGTTTGGGAATTCCCATTCTTTGCAATATTATCTAAAATTTTTTATGATCCACAAAGATCTCTGGTGGCATAGTGTTGAAAGCATTTTGTTGCTAACCAAAAAGGTCAGCAGTTTGGATTCACCAATCATTTTGCAGAAAGAAAGATGACACAATCTGCTTCCATAATGATTTACAGCCTTGGAAACTTTATGGGACACAGTCAGTAAAAGACAGGCAAACATCTTTCTGGTCTTCTGTGCTTGCAGCCAAGATCCAGCTGACATCAGTAATGATATCCCTATTTCCACATTCTGTTCTGAATCCAGCTTGAGTTTTTGGCAGTTCTGTGTCAATGTACTGCTGCAATTTTTTTTTTTTTTTAATTATCTTCAAGCAAACTTTTTCTTGTGTGTGACATTAATGATATTGTTTGATAATGTCCACATTCTGTGGGATCACATTTCTTTGGAATGGGCACAAATACGGATCTTTGCAAGTCGGTTGGTCAGGTAGCTGTCTTCTAAATTTCTTGGCATAGATGAGTGATACTTCCAGTCAGGCACCCATTTGTTGAAACAACTCAGTTGGTATATTCTCAATTCCTCAAACCTTGTTTTTCACCAATGATTTCATTGCAGTTTGGACTTCTTCATTCAGTACCAGAAGGGGTCATATGTTCCCTTCTGAAATGGTTAAACATGGGTAAACCAATTATTTTTGGTACAGTGACTCTGTGTGTTCCTTACATATTCCTGCCCATAACACAATGCAACACACTGCTATTGAGTCAATCCTACTCATAGCAACCCCTCCTTGGGTTTCTGAGGTGGTATCACTATGGAAATAGATTTCCCAACCTTCCTTCCGAGGAGTGGTTGGTGAGTTTGAACTGTCAGCCTTCTGGTTAGCAGTCAAATGCCTTAGACACTAAGCTACCAGAGCTCCTTAGAAGCCTTTAATATTGTAATTCAAGGCTTGAATTTTTCCTTTAGTTCTTTCAGCTTGAGAAATGCTAAACATGTTTTTCTCTTTTGGTTTTCTAACTCTATGTTTCCGCACACTTCATTATAATACTTTACTTTACCTTCTCGAGCCATTCTTTGAAATTGTCTGTTGAGCTCTTCTACTTCATTTCTTCCATTTGCTTTAGTTACCAAATGAGCAAATTCATATTCTCTTCTTATATCCATTTTGGTTTTTTCCTTCTTAATGGCTTTTTGCTTTCTTCACGTACAATGTTCTTGATGTCATCTGGACATTATACAGCTCATCTGGTCATTAGCTATTAATGTTCAGTGCATCAGATCTCTTCTTGAGATTGTCTTTAAATTCATGTGAGATATAATCATCATATTTTCACTGTCATGAACTTTTTCTTTTTTTCCTTTTTATTGCGGTTTGGGAGAAAGTTTACAGAGCAAATTAGTTTTCCATTCAACGATTTATATACATTTTGTTTTATGACATTGGTTGCAATCCCCCAGCATGTAACAGCACTCTTCCACATCCTCCCTGCATTCTGTGTTTCCCCTCATCCTTCTTTCCTGCCTGCCATTTCCTGGCTTCTGGGCTTTGTTTTGGGGAACATGGTGCCCTTTTGGTTTTGTGTGGTTAATTGTTTTGAGGAATACATTCCTCCTTGGTGTTATTGTTCTCTTTGTAGGCCTGCCTATTGTTTGGCTGAAAATTGATCCTCCAGGGGTGGGTCAGTTCCAGGTTTTAACAATGTCTGAGGGCCATAATCTCAGGGGTTTCACCAATCTCTATCAGATCAGTAAATCTGGTTACACAATGGATTACTATGCATTGTTAAAGAATAACAATGAATCTATGAAATACCTCACATTGTTAGGTCGTTAGGTGTTGCTGAGTTGGCTCCAACTCCTTGCAAGACCCTATGTACAACAGCAGGAAACACAGCCCTTTCCTGTGCCATCCTCATATCCTTGCTATGCTTGAATCCACCATTGCAGTCACTGTGTCATTCTCTCTCTTTGACGGTCTTCCTCTTTTTCACTGACCCTCTACTTTACTAAGCATGATATTCTTCTCCAGGGACTGGTCCCTTCTGACAACATGACCAAAATAGGTGACACAAAGTCCAGCCATTCTTGCTTCTAAGGAGGATTCTAGCTGAACTTCTTCCAGGATAGATTTGTTTGTTCTTCTGGCATGCTATAGTATTTTCAGTATTCTTCACCCAAACTGAAATTCAAAGATATCAACTCTTCTTCAGTCTTCCTTATTCATTGTCCAGCTTTCACATGTATATGAGATTATTGAAAATACCATGGGTTGGGTTAGGCATACCTTTGTCTTCAAAGTAATAGCATTGTTCCTTAATACTTCAAAAAGGTCTTTTGCAGCAGATTTAGCTAATGCAATACGACATATGATTTCTTGACTGCTATTTCCATGAGTATTGATCGTGGATCCAAGTAAACTGAAATCCCTGCCAACTTCAATCTTTTCTCCATTTATCGTGATGTTTCTTATTGGTCCAATTATAAAAATTTTAGTTTTCTTTATGTTGATGTGTAATCCATCTTCATCAATAAGTACTTCAAGTCTTCTCCACTTTCAGCAAGCAAAGTTGTGTCATCTGCATATTGCAGGTTGTTAAATGAGTCTTCCTCCAAAATTGATGCCATGTTCTTCTTCTTATATTCCAGCTTCCTAGATTATTTGCTCAGCATACAGATTGAATAAATATGGTGAAAGGATACAGCCCTGACACACACCTTTTCTGATTTTGAAGCATGTGGTATCCCCTTATTCTGTTCAAAAGACTGACTCTTGGTCTATGTATAGGTTCCTCATGAGCAAAATGAAGTGTTCTGGAATTCCCATTACCTCATAACATGGGTGAACATGGAGGACATTATATTGAGTGAAATCAGTCAATCACAAAAAGACAAATATTGTATCAAAGCACTGTTACAAAAAGAAAAAGTTTACACATAGCAAAACCTCCTTTGATGGTTACTAGGGATGAGAGCCTCGAGCCTAAAGCACTTGCCTGCCAAGTGCAAGGCTGGTTGTTCAAACCCACCAGCCACTCCTCAGAAGAAAGGTTGGACATTCTACTTCCATAGTGATACCACTTCAGAAACCCAAGGAGGGGTCTCTATAAGTCAGATCTGATGCCAAGGCAGTGGATTTGGTTTTTTGGTTAAGGATGAGAGGGAAAGAGAGTAGACAAATATTAACTTTGGTGAAGGGAAAGACATATACCATAAGAGGGAACTCAACACAATATGATCAAGGAAAAAGAAGATGCTTAGAGATGCCCAAGAGTTAAAGGAAAGAAAGGTAAATAGCATTACATACGTAATCCTGCAACAACAGTAATAACTGACAATAATTTATTAGTGAATGCATAGATAAATATGCAAACTAAAATAATCAATGAGTGGATGCATAGGTGAACATATAAATAAATGTGGGAAGGTGAATAAGACTACACCCACAAGTATATACAGGTTTGCCAAAGGATATTTTATATGTGTATTTGTACATGCTAACCAGAAGGTTGGTGATTCAAACCCACCAGCCACTCATCAGAAGCAAGACTGAGCAGTCTACTTTCATAAAGATTTACCACCTCAGAAACCCAATGGGGGTTTCTGAGACAGAATAGACCCAGTGGCAGTGGGTTTGGTTTTTGTAGTGGAATAGACAGGGGATAAATTTATGGAAACTTCTTAGCCATAACCAAACACTATGAAGGAACTAGTTACTGGACTTGGAGGCTTAGGATCATAGTCTTGGGGGGTGTTTAGGTCAATTGGCATACCTAGTACGTAAGGAAGACAGCAGAAGAATTGAAGCATTTAAATTGTGATGTTGGTGAAGAATATTGAATGTACTATGGACTAAGAGAAGAATCAACAAATCTATCTTGGAGGAAGTATAGCTGGAATACTCTTTAGATGTAAGAATGGCCAGACTTCTTCTATTGTACTTGGGCCATGTTGTCAGAAGGGACCAGTCCCTAGGGAAGGGCTTCATGTTTGGTAAAGTAGAGAGTCAATAAAAAGGGGAAGACTACAAAAAAAAATGGATTGACACAGTGGCTGCAACCATAGACTCAAGCATGGCAGTGATTGTGAGGATGGGACAGGACTCTGTAGTGTTTTATTCAGTTGTGCTTATGGTCACCATGAGTGAGAACCAACTCAACATCACCTAACATCAACAGCAACAGTTCACAAAGACAATGTTCTGCATCCTACTTTGGTGATTATAAACTGGGGTCTTAAAAGCTTGTGAGCAGCCATCTAACATGCAACTATTGGTCTCTCCCCCTCTGGAGAAAAGAAGAGTGAAGAAAATCAAAGGCCCAAGGAAACAGGACCACATGAACCTCATCCTCTATTATCCTGAGACAGAAGAACTAGATCATGCCTGGCTACTACTACCAACTGCTCTGAGTGGAATTATAATAGAAGGTCCTGCTCAGAGTGTTAGACAAATATTTTTAAAAATTCAAAATTTGTTGCCTGTTTCCATTTTCTTCAGCTTCAATTTGAACTTGCATATGAACAATTGATGGTCTCTTCTGCATTCAGACCCTGGGCTTGTTCTAACTGATGATATTGACCTTCTCCATTATCTCTTTCCATAGATGCAATCAATTTTATTTCTATACACTCCATCTGGCAAGGTCCATGTGTGTAGTCACCATTAATGTTGGAACAAACTATTTCCAATGAACTGGCCATTGGTCTTTCAAAATTCTATCATGCGATCTCTAGTGTAGTTTCTATCATGGAGGCCATGTTTTCCAACTACTGACCTTTCTTCTTTGTTTCCAGCTTTCACATTCCAGTCATCAATATTTATCAGTGCAACTTGATTGCATGTTTGATCAATTTCAGACTGCACAAGTTGGTCAAAACCTTCAATATCTTATTTGGCAGTAGTGGTTGGTGAGTACATTTGATTACTAGTCACTTTAACCAGATGTTATCACTGACAGTATTGTATTTCTGGATAAATCTTTAAATAGTCTTTTTGATCTTGAATTTAACACCATTCTCCATCAATTTGTCATTCTTGCCATTATAGGCTATATGATTGTCCAACTGAAAATCACCACTACCAGCCCAATATCCACTCATGCCTAGGATATTGATCTTCAAACATTACATTTCATTTTTGACAATTTCCAGTTTTCTTAGGTTCATAGTTCATATATTCCATCTTCCAATTATTAATGGACATTCGTAGCTGTTTTTTTTTTTTTTTTTCATTTTACTTCTCATTTTGATCTTGTTGCATCAGCAAATAAAGATTGCAAAAGCTTTGTTCTATCCACATCATTAAAGTTGACTCTACATTGAGGAGATAGCTCTTCCCAGTCATAATTTGAATGCCTTCTAACCTGAGGGACTCATCTTCTGACACTATATCAATGCTCTGCTACTATTCATAAGGTTTTCATTGGCCAGTTGTTTTAGAAGTAGATCAGCAGGTTATTCTTCTTAATCTGTCTTAGTCTGGAAGCCCTGCTGAAACCTGTCTGCTATGAATGACCCTCCTGGTAATTGACATGCCAGTGTCATAGCTTCCAGCATCACAGCAACAAGCAAGCCACCACAGTAAAGTAAACTGACAGATGAGAGGTGGCTGTAAAGATTCTAAAATAAACACACTGCCATCGAGTGGATTCCAACTCAGTGATCTTATAGAACAGAGCAGAACTCCCCCATAATGTTCCCAAGGGTATAAATCTTTATGGAAGCAGCCTGTGTCATCTTTCTCCCATGGAGCAGATGATGGGTTCAAACCACCAACTTTGTGGTTAGCAGTCAAATGCCTTAACCACTGCACCACCAGAAATTTTCCTGTAAAGATTACAGCCTTGGAAACCCTATAGGCTAGTTCTGTTCTGTCATACAGGTTCGCTATGACTCAGAATCATCTCAACAGCAATGAGTACTAGTAGATGCTGATCCTCCTTTTAATACCCCCAAAATTGGAAAAAAAAAAAAAAAAAAAAAAAACCCTAGCTGCATGGAGTGGATTCTGACTCATAGCAAACCCATTGGTTACCAAGGCTGTAAATCTTCACGGAAACAGACTGCCTCATCTTCCATGTGTTAAAATCTAGTAATTTAAATTCAGGACTTCAAACCAGTTCATTCTTGTTTGATCCCCTGCTGAAGACTTGCATTTCTGCCTCAGATTTATAGAATCAGAATCTTCATTTTAACAAGATTTCCCCAAGTTATTCTTAACAGATCTTAAATGTTAAAATGTAGATTCTGATTCCACTTAATCTGGGGTGGAAAGACAATTTCTTATCAGGGGATTGAATCAGAAAGATCCAGTTCAAAGCTCTGATTAAATTTGCAACCTGAGAAGATTTTTTAGATTCTCATAGTATCACTCTATACAGAAATACATGTTTAGATGACTGATCAGTTTCCAGTGCATGGGGCTGCTGTTCTCCCCAAGTACCCATTTCACTTCTTCTTCTTCTTTTTTTTAATTGTCTATCATAATTGGAGCTCTGGTAGCGTAGTGGCTAAGGCACTTGACTGCTAACCAGCAGGCTGGCGGTTCAAACCCACCAGCCACTCCCCGGAAGGAAGGTTGGGCAATCCTACTTCCGTAGTGATACTGCCTCGGAAACCCAAGGAGGGGTCGCTATGAGTCAGGGCTGACTCGACGGCACATAACAACAACAACAAAAAATCATAATTGGCCACAAAAATAGAAGATCACTCTCATACTCTTCCGAAACATGGTTAAAAATTGATTTAAAATTAAGGAGTAGACAATTTTAATATTTTATGATTTAACTTCAGCTACCTTCCAGGTCTGACAGCCTCTTCCCTGGCAACTTTATGATGAGTTTGTTTAGAGGTATGAGTAATGTGGTGGGAAGAACATTCAAATTCTTCTTCCTATGATTATTAGTTTTTAATTACCTTCCACTTTTATTATCTAACCCTGTCCTCATTGTGCAGCCCTTGAGTGGTTCAAACAGTTAACGTGCTGGACTGTTAACCTAAAGGCTGGGAGAAGGACTGGAATCAACTTTAAAAAATTCAGGCATTCGAAACCCTAGGAAGCACAGCTCTACCCAGACACACACAGGGCCACCCTGAGTAGGAAATGATCTCATTACAACTGAGTTTGGTTCTGGTGTTCAATGTATTTTTATTGTGGTTGTCATTTAATGGAGGAAGTTGAGTATTTATTTTATACGATTAAATCAACATCGGAATGAAATGATTCAAGGACTGAAGCATACCTGATAAAGCATAGAGGATCTAGCTATTGTTCTATTAGCAATTACTGAGATTAGTAATATTTGCTATCTCTTGTTAGGGATTATCATGTTAATATTGCGTCAGTGAAATTAAAGGAAGAAATATGTGGAGATTAATACAAAACATTTTTTTTTTTCATCTTTGGTGAAAATTTAAGAACTCATCAACACAAATATTTTCCTAAAAAATGCATCATAATCTTTCTACATGACAAATGACATAAACCACCTTACAACCATTCTAGTAGTTATTTAGATAACAGCTAATATAAAAATGTTAATTGAATAATATTATTTTTTAAAATTATACTGATAAATGTTAGAAGACTAATTTAATTTCCTACTGATAAAATGCATATTATGTTATTTGAATTCACAATTGTAATTTCCATATTTTTGAGAGATAGCCTTTACTCACAACTTTGTTCCCAAGAGGATTGAGTCATACTGTTCATCTCTTCCTCTCTCTTCCTTTCCTTTTCCAAAGAGTGACCTATTAAGTGCATTCATACATCTTTTGGGGGAATTCTTGATCCCAGAGATAGTTTGTTACATTTCTTCTTGAATAAGGAAATATTTTCAGGGAAAAAAAATGATAACTAATTATTTTAAAGTACATATTGTACTCATCATGAGAAAGTAGACTCCATCTGTAAAGAATTATAATCACTTCCTAAGCAACCAGTTGTCCTCTAGTCAATTCTGACTCCATGCGTGTCAAAGGAGGATTTTCCATGGCTGATTTTTCACCAGGCCTTTCTTACAGGTGCCCCACATACACTCAAACTTCCAACAGTTCAAGTAGCAGCCAAGTGCATTAATTATTTGTACCATCCTGGAACTCTGCAACAGTCATAACTTCCCTCCTATCCAAAGCATTCTGGAATGAGTAACAATATTCTAGTAAAAATTAAAATCTTTCCATTTAGTTGGATGATTTTATTTCACAAAAATATATACAGTTTTTAAAAAAACAGACCTCTGACTTTTAACTTGGGTCTATTTTGCAATTTTGGAAGTGCCTGTGAATTTGTTAATATTAAATTGGTAATTGTTGAGCTCTGTAGAGGGGTGCAGCATCTTCAGTCTGAGCTTATTAAAGTGTAAAATATGGATTGCCTTTACCCTAATGGCCTCTGAATCCTATTACCATCCCATTAGAGAGTGTGGGATTTTAGTAATTCTGTTGTTGTTTCCAGTGGGCAGTGAATATAATGGGGAAGGGCAGGGGTTAATGCAATTCATCTTTTTTAATACTTGTAATTCCGAGTCCCTTATCACTCACTGTGTTTTCATTAGAGCTCTCTTTCCCCCTCCTCTCTGTATCTTTAAGGCCCAATGTATTTCTATATGCTTCTCCCAACCAGAAGAATTTGGGAAGATAATTGGGTGATTCTTAGGTTTACATGGAATTTTAGATATTAGCTTTTCATAAACTGAAAATAAATAAATAAGGTGGTGCATAAGCTGGTTGTGAAACAGGCTGTAGCTCAGAAAGGTTTTCTGTGACTGTCACTGTGCCAAGAATCGTATTGAAATAGCTCTTCAATCAAGATCATTTATAAGGCTTTTGGAAGGAGAAGCATGAGACAAGTGGGTTGGATCAATGCACGCTAGTGTTCTGGGTATAATCTTTCCATGTGTTCACAGAGACAGCTGTGTCCTGGGTGCTAGTAGTGCTAGAGAGAGGAATTGGGATGGATTTCAAGATGATAAAAATTAGATTTCTTTAAAGAGAACTTTATGAGAGAGAGTTAATTTTTTCCATATCAGACGTGCCCAGTGGATGTACATGTATGATTTTGTATCGTGGTTTTATTCATTAAATTCATTTTTAACTAATACAGCTTTTTTCAGAATAAATACGAACATCAGATTACTTCTCAGTATGTCAAAACAAATTAGTTTCCAACAGTGATGCTGTGAAAGGTGTAACTATTTTCCCTTTTTATATGTCAGAAAGCATTACCAGGACTGGGAAATTCCTATTTTTCCCCCCTTGTCCCTTTAGCCTGGTGGTTTGCAAAGGTCTGCTTTAATGCACCAGTCTGATCACCTAGAGCTCCAGCACCCCCCTCTGCTGCCATTAATGAGAATCGCATGCTGAGATCCAAAGAAGCAAATACGCTCAGAAAAAGGCAGGGAATGGCAGGAGGTGATCAGACTATTTCAATCTGTTGAAAGTGAGTGATATTCCCAAGGCTTATTGTTCACCTTCTCAGAGAACTGTTTCCATATGTTTCATCATAAATGGAATGAGTGTGCAACATAATTGCAATATGAAAATGTCTGTTGGATGACATAGTAGAAAACTGATGTTTAAAACTGATGTTTGGTAAGGAAATTCTTCTTGTCTTCATGTTCTAAATATTGTGTTTGTTTGATTTCTCAGTTGGCTATAACCAATAGAATAAGTCTGATGGTGGTGCTTAGATAGTACCTTGGTATAGAATAGTCTGAGTATTTGCATTGAATATTTACACATCAACTTTCTCTTTGAGATAGCACTTATTATATTTCTAGACAGATTGTGATAGTATTATTTCTACCATTTGGGTACTTTGATGAAATGCACTATGTAAGACAATTACATAGCCACAGATGGAATTAATTTTCATTTTAATGAATTGATGTGAATAAGTGTTGTGAAGGGATGTTATTTCCTTTGGATCCTTAGTTATAGATACCTTTTCAATCCATTTCGGTTCCCACAATAACTTGCGAAGTACAATTGATAATAATAATAAAATAAAATCTACGATAGGTGCATATGACTGTAATATTTAATCCTGAAACAACAGCACATATGTATGAGACCATTCTCAAGAAGTGCCGAACCCAAGGAAGAGACACAAAGAAACTGTGTGGAATTACCCACTCTTTAGTAAAGGGCAATATAGGGATCCTGCTCATTCAACCAGTGGATTATGAACTTCTGTTTCCCATTTGTGCTTGGATTTCATTTAATTCATCATGTCCCTTGGTTCTTGAAACTTTCCTTCAGATCTATCAAGAACGTAAAAATCATATGACACTAATGTTTCTCTCCATAAGAGAGTGAAGCATCATCTTTAGTATCTTCACAAAGACAAAAACCTGGCATTTCTTGTCTCTATAGAGTGTCCCCTTAATGTATAGCTGGTATTTAACAATTGTTAAATATCAGCATACCAGTAATGCAATTTAACTCATCATAGCACTATTTTTTTGTTGTTGTTTTTTAACTAGTCTGAGAATTTAAAAATAAATGTGAATTTATAGAATACAAGGAAAGCTGAATACCACATTTTATTCCATATTCTGCCTCATACTTTCTTGGAAACACACTTTCCAATATGTTTATTATAGCAACAGAAATATCACACTTTATTTAAATATATTTTTTTCCAATTATAAAATTAGAATAGTCCGCGAAAGAAATTTGGAAAATTCAGAAAATTTAAAGAAGAAAATAAAAAATACCAATAATCCCACCTGAATCTGTTTTTTTTCTTTTTTACACATTTAACAAATTAATCTTTTAAAAATCAGGATTTTTCTCCTTATAGTCAGTGTTATACTATGATAATTCTTCTAGGCACTAAACAATACTGAAAACTATTACATTAATATTCTTATTCTACTAAAAATAGTGCTTTATATGTGTTGATTTATCATGACTTTTTAGTAATAATTTTCATTTTCCTAATTATAAAAATATAGTTGTACATTTATTATAAAATAAACTGAATAAAATATATAAATCATTTTGAAATGTTTCCATGAAAAAATAAACATTGTTTCATTTGGTTTGTTATTTTTATTTTCTTTGACTTTGTAATAAGTATTGTTTTAATTTGTGTTTTAGTTATTTCTATGGCAATTATATGCTTGATCTTTTGATCTATTCACTTTTCACCAAATTTTCTGCTTGATTACATTTTTCTAAAAGTGTTAGATTTTCTTTCTTTCATTATAAATACCCTTAATATTTTTTAGGATATGAAAAGCTTCTACTTGCCATATTCATTACTAATATTTTACCTTAATATCTCTTTATTTTGCTTTTTTTAAGAAGAAGATATTTACAATCTCTATGTAGTAAGATCTTCTAGCATTTTGGGTATCTTGACTAGGTTCTCTGCTTTAAATAATAAAATCTCCATTACAAGATTCAATACAAATTCACTATCTTTTCTACTATCAATTTAAAAAATATATATATTGTGATAGCATTAAACTTTTTAATCCATTTAGATAATTGTTCATTTTGTTTTTTCCAACTAGTTGATCTATTATTAGATTTTCACCTATATTCTATATCCAATTATTTTGTTCAATAAAGTCCATTTCAGGGCTTAATTCTCTATTAGATATGCTTGTATATTTTTTTCACCATCACTACACTCTTTTGTTAGGTTTGTTATAACTTTAATGTAATGGATGAGGTCCTCCTGTTTATTTTTATTCTCTTCAGAATGTCTTCCTTATTCTTACATATTTCTTCTTCAAGATACAGAATCAGTATAAGAATATTAAAAAAAAAAATTGTATATTTTACATGCTACTTTATTAACTTCTCATCTTGATTATTCAATTGCATCTGTAGTGAGTGTGTAAAAGTGGAAAAATAATGCCACACTTTAACCATATTTTCCTTTTTAATATGACACTCTTAATTTGGTAGTTGTTTTGTTTTTGTTTGTTTTGTTTTTCTCTAGTAAAACATTTATTCCTTTTGAATATATAGGTTTGGTGTTTTGACCCATTTTATTTCATTTGTCATTTTTAAAATGACATTTTTTTTTCTTCTTTTAGAATTTCATTAAGAATATCTTATGCAGGAAAATTCTCCCACATAGTATCTGCTCTTTCTGAGAAAGTAATGCATGTCATTTAAAAAGTGTTCATTATTTCCATCTACCAGTGGCAAATTACATATTCTGAAACATAGCTACACAATGTACGATCCTGCTCTAATCAATCTAATGGTTGGTCTTTATACGAGTGTGTGTCAGTAATAGGTTCACTAAGGAGGCTGAAGAATTCTGATTGCTCTAGCTTCCCGAGGGTAGAATTTTCCGAACTACAATCTATACAAAAGCAGTCCAGTAAGAAGCTCCACCAGGAAAGGGTTCCTTGGTGGAATAAATTTGAGAAATAATTAATGTAGCAGTCTTCTCTTGGCGGTTCACAAAGACTATTAAAAACGCTTACAAGTTCTACAATAAAAACTTGATTTGCTTGAACCTATGTTCTCCTAGATTTCATCAACAGCATGAAGATTTGATACTTTTTGGGGAGATGAAGGAGATTGTTTATTTGTTTGGTGGTTTATTTTTGATATAGGGTAATGGTGATAACTATTAATCAACCAAGGAATTTATGGGGAGCATTCATCCAGTCAGACATTATTTCGATCAGTTTTAATTTCTGATGAGTCTTGTTTCTTTTAGGTGTAGAATGAAAGATAATTCTACTCTTTAGAGTCAGATCACAAACCATTTCACTGACTGACCATTTATTTATGATTAATCATAGTTTAGTTGCAGTAGGCTGTATGATTCAGGCATTATACCCAGTAGCTCTATGACACTGACAAATAAATTTAACATTTTGCAGATTAGTTTTTGTCTGTAAAATGAGATAATACCTTGCAGGAGATTATGAGCAGCAGAAATGATGCATTTGAAGACCTGACACGATTTCCACGTAGTTGTTGTTAGGTGCTGTCAAGTTGATTCCTACTCATGACAACTCCATGTGAACTGCCCTGTAGGGTTTTCTAGACTGTAATCTTTACAGAAGCAGAGAGCTATTGTTGTTAGTTGCTGTCAAGTCAGCTCCGACTCATGGTGACCATATGTATGACAGAACAAAATGCTACCCAGTCCTGTGCCATCTACATGATCTTCGATACGTTTGAATCTATTGTGTGGGCTTTATTTTGGTCCATCTCATTGTGGGTTCCCTAATTTTCACTAATCTTCTACTTCACCAAACATAATGTCCTTTTTCCAGCAATTGGTCTTCCCTAATGACCAGTCCAAAGTAAGCAAACTGAAGTATTGCTGTCCTTGCTTCTGGAGAGCATTCTGCTTGAATTTCTTCAGACTGATTCACTCACAAAACGATACTTGGCATTATTGCTATTGATCACTTGGCAAAAAAAATGAACAGGCCATATTCCCTGCTCTCAAGCATCTTACAGTAGTGGTACAATAAGAAGTAACAGTTTCATAATTCTTTGGAATTTACATATATTTTAATGTACACCATTCAGGAGTTAAGCATCCAAATGAGTAAACTCAAAGAACGGGAAAGATTCACTGAGGAAGCTGAAATAAAGTGAAGCAGTGTTCTCAGAAGGTGGTGCCTAAGACACTTGACTGCTAACCAGAAGGCTGGCGGTTCAAATTCACTAGCCACATGTCAGAAGGAAGGTTGGGCAATCTACTTCCACAGTGATACACAAGGGGTTGCGATGAGTCAGGTCCGACTCCATGGCACATAACAACAACAATAAGCACATGCCAATATAGGAGGAAGAGACACTTCACCCCTTCCTCATGAGGATTTTACCCAGATTGAACACAGAGGTCTGTTGCCCAATTAATGGAACCGAATCAAAATTGTATCAAGCATTAGTTCCTCAGCTCAAACTGCTTGCTGAGTTAGGCTTCTTCTCCAACAGTTCGCTTATGAAATGTGATTTTGAAAGCATCCCTGAGTTCTAAGTGCCTTTGTGTTGTATTGACATATGATTCATCAGTGGGTAAACACCCTGCAATTGTTACTGGAGCATATTTTTACTCTCCTAGAAATGAAGCCCCAGCTCAGCAAGAACATTATGGAAACCCCTTTATTACTTTAAGTCTAGACTACTGTAATTCTCCATCTGTGGGTCTTCTTAAGTGTGTTATTTATAGGATACAACTTAAGAGAATAAAGTGGCCCAGAGTTTTCCTGGCATTTTGTCACCTCAGCATATTTAGAACCATAAATTCAGTCCTCATATCAGTTACCCATAAAATTTTACATTGATTATGAAGTTGTTTTACTCACACGAATGTTCTCTCAGAAATGTGGTTGGTTTCCTTCTGCCCTGTGGATTTTTATTTATTTATTTATTTTTTCTTTCTCACCAAACCCTGATCACTTCTAAAAGTTCCAGTTTTGAATCTTTTGTTTGTCCCAAGAACTTGAGGTGGGTGTATTCAAATTATGTTGACTAGTTTTAGCTTTCATTACAATTTAAAAAGCATTCTTTTAATGGAAACAAAATACATATTCTGCATTGATTTGAAAAAGAATTTTTTAAATATTTTTGTGTTATAATCATAATATGAGTTCAGATATCTCTCTATGCATATACTATAAAATGTGTAATAAATGAGAGCTGTTATTTAATAATCTACTTTTTATATTGTTGTATTGTAAGGAAGATCTTTTTCCAAACTTTATTTTAAAAATTGCATAATATTTCATCATACTAAATGGGTGATTTATTTAATTCATATTGTAAGTCTTCCTTAAATAATCCTTTTTAGTGCTCACTCTGTACATGGCCCTGCCCCAGCTTTTGAAGTTATAATAATGGTAAAGGCAAACAAAGTCTATGCCCCAGTGGAATTAATCCCCTATTGTTAAAAATTGGAACACCTTTCATTTTGGAGCTGTTATAAATGACTTTTGGTCTTAATTGAATTACTTAAGAATATTTTATCTGTACATTTTTCTAAGAATATAAAAGTTTTATAAAAAGACCATGGAAAAGCTTTCCATGTTCTACTATTGTTTGTAGACCTACTTCTTCTAGCCATGTACCCCTAACTTGATCATTTCTTGTCAACATAAATTCTGCCTCTCCTCTCAAGCCCTATGAAATCATACTTTATTTGAACTGTTTCCTATAGGAGTACCTTTGTTGTTGTTGTTATTTGCCGTCGAGTCGGCCCCGACTCATAGCGACCCCTCCTTGGGTTTCTGAGGCAGTATCACTACGGAAGTAGGATTGCCCAATAGGAGTACCTAGGTGGTGCAAATATTTAACATGCTCAGTGGCTAACAAAATGGTTGGAGGGTCAAGTCCACACAAAGACTCGTAGGAAGAAAGGTCTGGCAACCCACTCCCCCCCCCCAAAAAAAAAAAAACAGCATTGAAAACCCTATTGAACACAGCTCTATTCTGACATAATGGGGTTGCCATGAGTCAGAGTCAACTCAATGGGCAGCTGGTTGATTCAGGGCTGTAAGCCCTATGTGCTTTGTTCAACTACCATTACCCATAAGCCTAACACAAGGCCATGAGATTCTGGTCAATGTCCCACTGCTCTAGACTTCTGTCAGGAAGAGAATTTGGGAATTGGGAGTTAAATTACAACCATAAATGTTTATTCCTCACTTACATTCTAAGTTGTGCATTTGCTTTTAGTTAACATATACACTTTATTCTTTGGTTCTCTCCACTCTGAAATTGGAAAAGGATGCCCTTGGCTATTATACTCAGGGTTTTGATAGAAAGCACCATTGTAGTTGTTTGCATAGCTTTTCACAAGCATTCCTGGAGTGAGTCCTTACAGGGGAAGAGTGCTTGCCCTTTTTTCTCTCTCTTACTTCCATGAAATACCCATGTCCTTCACATACCATGCTAATCATCTCATGCAAATTGAGTGATAACTACAATTTTTTTGTCCTTGAGTCATTGAGGTTGTTGGGTGATAACCGCATGTAAATTTAGAGATGATTGGGGTAGCCCCCATGAAGCACAATTCTACTCTGGCACACATGGTTTTGCAATAAGTCAGATTCAATTCAATAGCAACTGTTTTTATCTTTTCGGTTTTGAGATACCAGTCTTTGATTAAAGCAATGAGCTGCTAACCAAAAGGTCAGCAGTTCAAACCTACCAGAGGCTCTATGGGAGAGAGATGAGGCAGTCAATTTCCATAAAGATTTACAGCCTTGGAAACTGTATGGGCTGGTTCTACTCTGTCTTAATAGGGTCACTATGAGTCAGAATAGACTCGATGGCAGTGGGTTTGCTTTTGGTTTATCTTTGTTGGAATAAGACTTTCTCGTGCATACCTAGACTTTCTTTTGCATTCTTTAAGGTATACATCCCCTGACTTATAGAAAAATAATGTTATATAAAATTAAGAAAATTAAACATGTATATGTGGTATTTAAGAAGAATCGGTTCTTGTGCTGTCAAGTTGATGGTGACTCATGACAATGCTATAGGACAGAGTAGAACTGTGCCATATGGTTTCCTAGAGTAGAACCTATATGGGAGAAGATTGCTGGGTCCTGTCTCCTGCAGAGAGGCTGGTGAGTTCGAACCACTGATCTATCTGCTAGCAGCTGATGCTTAATCATTGCACCACCAAGGTTCCTTTAGGAAGAACTTAAATTCTTTAAATCTACTGTTGTTGTTAGGTGTCTTGAGTTGGTTCCGACACCTGGTTCAGAGCAACCCTATGTACAGCAGAAAGAAAACTACTGGGTCCTACATCATCCTCACAAATGTTGTTATGTTTGGGCCCATTGTTGCAGCCACTGTGTCAGTCCATCTTGTTGAAGTTCTTTATCCTCTTCACTGTGTTTTAGTTTAGACCCTCTGTTTTACCAGGCCTAATGCCCTTCTCCATGAACTGTCTCTCCTGATAACATGTCCAAAGAATGGAAGATGAAGTCTCACCATCCTTGCTTCTAAGGAACATTCTGGCTGTATATCTTCCAAGACAGATTTGTTTGCTCTTCAGATAGTCCATGGTATGTTCAATATTCTTTGCCAACACCGTAATTTAAATGCATCAGTTCTTACTCAGTCTTCTTATTCATTGTCCAGCTTTCACATGCATATGAGGTGATTAAAAATACCATCGCTTGGGCCAAGTGCACGTTAATCTGCAAAGTGATACTTTTGTCTTTTATCACTTTAAAAAGGTCTTTTATAGCAGATTTGCCCAATACAATATGTCATTTGATTTCTTGACTGCTGCTTCCATGGATATTGATTGTGAATCCAAGTAAATTAAATCTTTGAGAGCTTCAATGTTTTCTCTGTTTATCATGATATGGGTTATTGGTCCAGTTGTGTGGATTTTTGTATCTTTATGTTGAGCTGTAATCCATACTTAAGACTGTATGTAGTCTTTGATCTTCATTAGTAAGTGTTTCAAGTCCTCTTGGCTTTCAGCAAGCAAGATTGTATCCCCTGCATATTGCAGGATATTATTGAGCCTTCCTCCAATCCTGATGCCACATTCTTCTTCATATAATTCAGCTTCTTAGATTATTTGTTCAGCATATAGATTAAATAAGTATAGTGAAAGGATATAACCCTGACACACAGTTTTCCTGACTCTAAACCAGGTTGTATCCTCTTATTCTGTTTGAATAACAGTCTATGTACAGGTTCCACACGAGCACAATTAAGTGTTCTGGAATTCCCACATTTGCAATGTTATCCATAATGTGTTATGATCCACACAGTCGAATGCCTTTGCATAGTCAATAAAACACAGGTAAACATCTTTCTGGTGTTCTCTGCTTTCAGCCACGATCCATCTGCTGGTAGATTGGAAACTGGCTGGATGCATCCACTACTAAAATTAAACTATACTAAGATGATATACAGTGCTAGGTGCCACTTTCTATTTCTTTCTGTTTTTAGCCAGTCAGTATAAAAGTTGTATTTCCATTGACAGATAACATTAGACTTTGAACCTAAATGTAATATATGGGATGCAAATTTGAGAAAGCATTTTATTTTTAAAATACATAATCTATAAAAATATAATGAATAGTCTAACTCAAATGGAAGGTTAATAAATGAAGTTGGTCCTGGAAGCCTGGGTTCTTATGAAACTAGTCTCTTTCTTCTAGATAATGGAACTAAAAGTTATATCAAGTTATTCAATTTAGAAATAATGTTTCCATCCAGTTATCTTTCTGTCCAGATAGGTGATGTCTATATGTGTTGTTTAATATAACTGTCAGTGTTTTCCTTCATTGACAAGAACATTCCTTAAAGCCTAGAATCAGACTTGAATGCTCTTAAAGTATTTGCATTATGTGGCATGCTTCGGTACTTATTTTTATAGAGCCAGTGATTCAGATAGTGGAGGGAAAAAGAAGCATGCCCTTTTTTTCTCATTTTATATAAAAAGCACTAACCTCAAGCACAGATTGTGTTTCTTCGATCATGTGTTATCCTAGATGACTGAGAAAAAAATCTGATTGGTTCACCTATGTCCTACTATTTTTGATACACTAAACCCCTTGTGATTTTACTTACAAATACATATTAGGAAGTGAAAGACTGATCAGTTCTGGCAGTTTGAAATGCATTATGTTTGTTCTGACCCCTGCTCAGAAGGAAATAGAATGGTTCCAATCCTTGGAATGGTCCCGAAAGTAAAATTACTCATTTGAAACTGCCAGTACCGATCACTGCAAAATCGAGAAGCTTTTTTGAATCTTTCATTTGGAGAATATCAATGTGAAGAATTTAAGATAATCATCTCCACTTTTTATTAGATAAATCTTCTTTTACATGGGCAGCTACTATCTCTGAATACAGTCTCTTGATTCTCAGAAAAGGGAAAGAAAAGGTACCAGGAGACTGTGATCAAAAGAGAAATTAGTAAAACCAAATAAAAAGGTTGTAAGAAATAAAATTGCTTTTTATCCTTTTTAGTCACTTACAGTCACAGAATCTCTAAGGACCAAGAAACATCTAGCTGAGGTCGACTATCAAAAGATGAGGAAACTGAGGCCCAAGAAAATAGAAATTATGTATTCAGCGAATTAGAGCACTAGAAGGGATGAGAACTGACTCTGGTTTTTGCCCCACGATCAAGATTTTTCATATAAAATCTGACATCTTCAAGAGTCATGGTAAACAGACCCATTCTGAAAAAAAGGCTTACATTTTAAACAAATCACTTTCTCAAAACAAAACTAGTCCCCAGTGTTGATGAAATGTTTCTTATATTGCTGTTCTCATTAAAGAGAGTAAACAGAGAACCATTTGGGTTTCTTTCATAGTTTAGTATTCTTTTAGCTGTTTCAGACTTATTTGTGTCTGAGGAAGAAAGCCGCTTATATCAAAACATGACATATAAACTAACTGCTGGTTTTGACATTGAACTTGAGATCTAGGGTTGGTAGGAGTGTTTGCATTTAATATTTGCAATGTACAAATAGATCGTTGTTTAAATCCTCAGCAAGAACAGCCTTGTGTAAACCTGTATCCACCATCTCTTTCCTCACTCACCTCACCCCCAAAAATAAAGACAGAAAAACTCACTGCAGCAGTAAGCAAGCATGGGATTTACTGAAGACTCAAAATGACTGTTTGGTTTGAATGTAGTTTCGTGCATAAATGTTCTTAACTACCAAAAGATATTGTTAATGGAAGGTAACACCCCCTACCCTTATTTAGATTTGCCCTGTGCATTTGAATGTATTCCCTGGATGCTACTTTAACCAGTGTCACCTAGTCCTCCTCTAATGTGGTGGCAGGTTTTATGCTGATCACTCAACTATTGCAGGAGATGGAGAAATAGTGACACTGATTTAGTACTAATTATGTGTCAGACAGTTTGTTATCATTATCTCAAGTAAACCTCAACTCTGAAAAGTGAACATCATCTTTATATTTTAGATGAGAACACTGAGACCCAGAAATCCTAGTAATTTTTCAGTGCCCACTGCTGTGAAGCAAGAAGCTTGGATTTCACACTTCCAAATCCCTATTCTTTCCAATGTACTGGGCTGCCTGCTCAAAGGATTACCCTACAGACCCTCAGTTCCAAGAATTTCTTGAAATGATTCCATTGGTTACACTGAACCACGCTTTATTGTTCCATCAGTGGATTATCTGTAATAATGGCAGAAGGAAAAGAAAAAAAAAACTATTCATAAGCATCAAGAAATTTCCTTTCTCCCATAGATTTGGAGGCAGGGATCTGAAGTTTTTTCCAGAAGTTTACCTGTAAAGGACACAAAACAGTGCTAGAACCAAAGCTCCCAAGAACATATTAAGAGGCCAGCTCAGAGCTGAGCTTTTCAATTGGAGAAGCAAGGCTTCCTTTCTTAGGAAGAACTTCACAGGCTTATCCTTAGACTCTTCAGCCCCCAAACTAATGGAGTTATACAGCTTAAATCTGGCTGAAATAGTGAGGCTGATACAAGTGTTCCTCTGGTATCAAAATGAATGTTTAAAATAACCATTGGATGCCAGGTATGGTTTACTTAAATAGAACAGATAAAATAATGCTTTAATATCACAGACCAGAGAAGGTAAGTGAGAGGATAATGTTGATATTTAGGGAAAAACAGGATTACAGTATTACTAATACATATGTTGGAGTTTCTGGGTGGCACGTATACCTATATACTTTGCTGCTATCTTAAAAATTGATCATTTGAACTGACAGAGGCTCCTCAGAAGAAAGTCCTGGTGGCCTGCTTCCAAAATGCCACAGCCATGAAAACCCTGTGAAGCACAGCTCTGTACTGATACATAACATTGACTGGAGTCAACTCAGTGACATCATGTTTATTACCTAATGGTTACCTAGTGCCACTCTGACAAGAATATATCACAAATGGGATGGCCTTAACAAACAGGAGTTTATTCTCTTACAATTTGGAGGCCTTAAGTGCCAGGCTCTGGGGGTTGGGTGAAAGCCCCTCGACCTTGGGCTTCAGCTCTGCCTCCTGCTCCCGGCCCACTGAAGCTAGAGGATTTTCTTCACTCAGGCAGCTACTGCCTGCTGAAGCTAAGAAGTCCAAGGTTGATAAATAAAATGGCACAGTCCTGATGTTGCCAAACCACACGGCAGGCCATCAGTTCAAGTCCCAAGGTCGGCAGAGCATGGAAGGCTGCTGAACAATAACATGGCTAAATGCAGGATCCAAGCATGCCATAAGCTAGAGACCATTCCCCAAGGCTTCTGCTTATATACTAGAAGCAGACTACATTCCCTAAGGCAGCTATTCAGCTGCTCACAGTAGATTCCACCATGGAGTTGATTACCAGTCTCATCATGGGGAATACTACATCCAGCTGCCCAGCCATTCAACCAGGCCTAGCCAAGTTGACATACAAATTGAACTATAACATACATACAAACCAAAACTCATAGCAACCCCTTTGGGTTTCCAAGGCGATATCTTTATGAAAGTAGATTGCCCACTCTTCTTTCTGTGGAGTGGGTTGTGGGTTTGAACCACCAACCTTCTGGTTAGCAGTCAAATGACTTAGGCACTACGCCACCAGAATTTCTTATCATATACATACATGCATACATACATACATACATACACACACACATACATATAACATTTTGTTATTACATTATAAATAACACTTTATTTGCTGCATTTTACTTTTATCATGTTGTTGTTGTTGTTGTTATGTGCTGTCGAGTCGGACCCGACTCATAACGACCCCTCCTTGGGTTTCAGAGGCAGTATCACTATGGAAGTAAATTGCCCAACTTTCCTTCCGAGGGGTTAGCAGTCAAATGCCTTAGGTGCTATGCTACCAGAACTCCCAATACTACAATCATGTTGTAGTATTACTTTAATATTGTACATGAGTGCTCTGTTTCAGTATTTCTACAATATTCTGTGCAAATCACACTGCCTTAATTATGCATAAATATACATATATATTAAGAATAGACTTGACTCATTGAACACAAATGACCAAAGACCAGATGAGCTGTGGGAAGACATCAAGAGAAAAGAAAGCAAAAGGTGATTAAAATGACAGGAAAGGAAAAGACCAAAATGGATGTCAGAAGAGACTGAAACTTGCTGTGGAATGAAGATTAGCTAAAGCAAATGGAAGAAATGATGAAATAAAGACTTGAACAGAATATTTCAAAGGGCAGCTCGAGAAGACAAAATAAAGTATTATAATGAAATGTACAAAGACCTGGAATTAGAAAACTGCACACCCAGCATTTCTCAAACTGAAATAACTGAGGGAAAAATTCAAGCCTCAAGTTGCAATATTGAAGAATTGTATTGGCAAAATATTGAATAATGCAAGAAACACCAGAAGAAGGTGGAAGGAATATGCAGAGTCACTGTACCAAAAAGAATTGATTGACATTCAGCCATTTCAGGAGGTAGCACATGATCAACATGGAAGGAAAAAGTCCAAACTGCACTGAAGGAACTGGCAAAAAACAAGGCTCCAGGAATTGATGTAATACCCATTGAGATGTTTCAACAAATGGATGAAATACTGGAGGCACTCACTTGTTTATGCCAAGAAATTTGGGAGAAAGCTACCTGGCCAATCAACTGAAAGAGGAGCATATTTGTGCCCATTCCAAAGAAAGGTGATCGAACAGAATGCAGACATTGTCGAGCAATATCATTAATATCACACACAAATAAAATTTTGCTGAAGATAATTAAAAAATGATTCCAGCACTATATTGACAGGGAACTACCAGAAATTCAAACCAGATTCAGAAGAGAGAACTGAAAAGGGGTATCATTGCTGATATCAAATGGATCTTGGCTGAAAGTAAATACCAGAAAGATGTTTATCTGTGTTTCTTTGACTTTGCAAAGGCATTCAGCTGTGTGGATAATAACAAATTATGGATAACATTGAGAAGAATGGGAATTCCAGAACACTTAATTGTGCTTAAGAGGAACCTGTGCATAGACCAAGAGGCAATCGTTGAAACAGAACAAGAGGTTACTGCATAGTTTCATATCAGAAAAGGTGTGCATCAGGATTGTATCCTTTCACCATATTTATTCAATCTGTATTCTGAGCAAATAATCCAAGAAGAACATGACATCAAGACTGGAGGAAGACTCATTAACGATATGCAGTGACACAACCTTGCTTGCTGAAAATGAAGATGACTTTATGGATTTACTGATGAAGATCAAAGATTACAGTCTTCAGTATGGATTATACCTTGACATAAAGAAACACAAAGCAGAAAGATTGAAGTTGTCAAGGATTTCAATTTATTTGGATCCACAATCAGCATCCCTGGAAGCACCAGTCAAGAAATCAGATGTCGTATTGAACTGGCCATATCTGTGGCAAAAGACCTCTTTAAAGTGTTAAAAAGCAAAGATGTCACTTTGAAGACTAAGTGTACCTAACCTAAGCCATGGTATTTTCAAATGCCTCATATGCATGTGAAAGCCAGACAATGAATAAGGAAGACTGAAGAAGAATTGATGTCTTTGAATTGGGGTGTTGGTGAAGAATACTGAAAATATCATGGACTGCCAGGAGATGAACAAATCTGTCCTGGAAGAAGTATAGCCAAATGCTCCTTAGAAGCAAGAATGGCCAGACTTTATCTCACCTGCTTTGGTCATGTTGTCAGAAGGGACCAGTCCTGGACAGTGGTATTGTGCTTGGTAAAGTGAAGGGTCAGTGAAAAAGAGCAAGAGCCTAAATTAGATAGATTGACACAGTGGCTGTAATGATGGATTCAAGCATAGCAAAAATTGTGAGTATGGCACAGGACCACACAGTGTTTCTTTCTGTTTCTGCATAGTGTCATTATGAGTCAAAACTGACTAGGTAACATACATGTATATATAAACAAGTTCCTACATATATATCGTATATAAATTCTTCTGCCCTGCTGTATACTTGATACCCTGTGCTACCCATGTCTAATTCTCCATTACCTAACATACATTTTAAGTACACAGCAAATGTTGGCTGAAAGAATGAATGAACTAACCAATGAATTACAGGATGCAACACGATTATACCCACATTCCATGAGTTCAGATGCATCAACCCCTCCTGGACTCAGAAAGATTGGGTCATGAGATCAGCAAAGCATGGAGTAAAGTAAAACTGGCACATGGACATCATATGTGGGCCACTGTCTGTTAACTTTCCATTTTTACTTTATATACCAGGAGAGCAGATTGATATTGCATTTTAATTGTGTATATTAGAGGAAGGCATATGGTTACAACATTTTCTTATTTACCTTCTGTAACATGAAATTTGTCATTTTATTCCCAAAATAAAGGATTGAAGGGAGAGAGCTTGCTTTTTACACAAGTTCAATTTTCTCCCGTGTGAAAGTCCCCTGAGATGTATAGAGAGTCAGTGCCAAGATGATGCTGGCATCGTTTTCTTATTTCCATGGTGATCTCCAACTCTTTTAATATCTCAAGGGAGACTATGATATTTTAAAAGCAACTTGAATTTTGGTAATTAAAAAGACTGGAAAGAATAATATTTCTACATTTTGCCAGCTTGGGTAAATATGGATAACAAATGATGTCTAAAGAAGAGGGAAATGATTGTGCTTCATTAGGTAGGTAACCTCATGTTACAAGATGCAAAAAGTCTCAGAAGTTAGGTATGGGATATTTATGCCAATTCAGAGCCCTACTATGAATCTTAATATATATCTAATCACAACTTCTGTACAAAGAGCTAGTCTCTGTCCTGGAGTCATTAGCATTTTAACTTAGATTTGAAGGTGTGATTGTCAGAACATTTTGATGTTGAAAGCAGTATGTGATATATGTAGATGTTGGCAGTTATCAAAGTGAAGGGGAAAAGCTGATTCTCTTAAACTGGAAATTGAGTTAGACAAGCATAATTCAGGCTCTTACTTAATCACACTCATCTCCCGTCAGGAAAGTTCTTACATTAAGAGGTTTTTTTTTTTTTTTTTTTTTTTAAACTTCATTTGAGCAAGTGTACTCTCCTAGGAAAGCCTCAAAGATTAAAAGGTATTGTTTCACTTGGGAAGACAGTTGAAAAAATTTTAAGGCATTTTTCCAGAGCTATCAAATGAACACTTAGAATAAATGAACATGAGAGGAGACATTAAAAGGCAGAAAACATATAGATGAGAAACCCCAGGCTAGTGGAAGGAAAATGACTCCCTGTATCTTTGTGCATAACTTTGTATAGAGCATTGTAGTGAAATGTGATGGAAAGCTTAAGGTAATGCTTGGTTTTGGAAACACATATGCATCCTACTAGGGCAGTGAATTGTTGGCAGCAGAGACAGGGTAGAGTGACACTCTTTAATTAGGAACTTTGCAAACAAATGCAGATTCCCAATTTGCAGATGGACATTTTCATTGATTTTTACAAAACTGCCTACACTTATGTTTCATAAAAATAAACCATATAACTCTCAAGTGCTGCCTCTTCCACATAATTAAAACCTGATTATATCTGAATATTGTCACCAGCTCAACATTAAGAATTTTCTATGGATCACTTTGATTCCATTGGGGAAAATATCACCGTGAAGAATAATTTGGTGACCTCCATGGTAAAACTTAGAAATTGTTTTCTTATTTTAAATCCCTTTGGTAAGAACAATTACCATGTTGCTCATAATCTTATTTTAATGCAATTTTTAGCTGATATATCCCCAAATAGAAATAGCCAGATTGCTTTGCTGGAGATTTTTGTTTGTTTGTTTGATTTGGTTATGTTTTAGGCACAGAAACTTGGTGTTTTTAGTTGTTCACTGTTTTTTGATTAGCAAAATGACCTTATGATAGCTGACAGATGACTTGCTGAGTGTAAAAGCTCAATGAGGTGATTGAGAATAGCATTAACAGCTTCATAATTTAGTTTTCATTTAGAGTATACATGGAACCTAGTGAAAAAAAGTCCTCTTAATGCTATTTTATTCTGTTAACAAATGTGTTAATGTCCAGATTACCTAGGAAACTTTTTTCTTATGTGTACTCTCTAGTGGTATATCCCTGTATTAATCTTTTCATCTATGCATTTAACCAAATGGAGAATTTTTAACTTCTTCTAGTAACACATAATTCAGGTTAAAAGGGGGCTTGATTTGAGCAGCAAGATAGAAACTTTTTTGTTAATAAAGGAAGTATTACATGTTATGTATTTGTTCTTTTTATATGTAGGTGAGGTTAATTTTAACTACATTTCTAAATATATATATGCATATACACATATGTACATATACATAGGAGCTCTGGTGGTGTACTGCCTAAGGCATTTGACTGCTAACCAGAAGGCTGGTAATTCCAACACCCCAGCCACTCCTCAGAGGAAGGTTGGGCAATCTACTTCCATACTTATACCACCTCGGAAACCCAAGGAGGGGTC
>NW_006921649.1:5292318-5311520 GCF_000298275.1 Orycteropus afer afer
TTTTTTTTTTTTTTAAAGAGGATTTTAACATCCCTCCACCTCATTTGTTTTTCTTTTCCTGAAAATAAATCTACATATGTCATAAATTAATCTGCAGATTTTACCTTATTATGCTTCCTCCTTCAAAAAATATGCAGGAAAATGATTATATGTGGTGTTCAACTCAGTGCTGATGAGTTGGTTATAATTATCAAAGCAGACATAATGAGATGAAAACAACTCTTTCTTGAGGGCCTCAGAGGAGTTTTCAGTCACTATCATAATGCTATCATGCCAAGTTAACTATTTTCTGCCCAAGTACATGTCAACACAATTAATTTCACAATTTCGTCAACTGATATGGTTAAGATTCATTTGCTCATCTAGGCAAGAAGATCCACATATGTTAAGAGTGCAATTGATTTCTGGGTCCTGCATAGACCAATACATCAGGGCAGGAAATAGATCATTTCTTCTCTTTTATGTTCATCTTCACATATATTTTTGTTTTGATTATTTGACTGATCATTGAATCAATCAGCAAATATTTCTAAAGTACCAGCTTTGTAGAAGACTTTCTGTCAGGCTCTTAAATTACAATGAGAGCAAAGCAGAAAACTTGGCCTCATGAGGTTTGCAATCAATTTGAAGAGAAAGACATTATTAAATAACTGCACACATACACCTAATTAACCTCAACAACAACAAAATTGGAAAATAGCTACATATTCTGCATGGTTCTGGTAGTAAGTGCTTGCCACTAAAGACTGTTCAATGAAACTTTCCATGCTGATAGAAGTATTCTTATCAGCACTGTCCAATATAATAGCCACTAGCCACATCTGACTATGGAGTTTCTGAAAGATGGTTAGTATGACTCAGGAATTTAATTTTTAATTTTGTTTAATTTAAACTTAAGTAACAGCCACACATACCTAGTGACTAAGTAATGGACAGTGTTGGTCTGAAAATTATTATGTTATTGGCATATATTGGTAGAGCATAAAAGCAAAGCAAGGTATATATATAGGTTTAATTTATCATTTAGTCTGTGAGCTACAAGGAGCACATTCAAAGAGCAAGAGAACCTGTGAGGGAATGCCTATGTTTTTGCATGTTTGATAAGGGATGATGAAATAATGTCCTTGATCTTCAAGTGAGAATAGATTACAAATTAATGTTTAATTTATGTCTTGAATCATGTACCTGGTTAAAGTATTTTTTTTTAAGTCCAATTTCTTATTTTCTATTGTTAGTCTATGAATCACTGAAATTAATTTAGTTGATTAATATGATTTATTACCATAAATCTTCTCTTTTAGCTTATGCTGTCGCTTAGTAAAAATTTGCAAACACATTTTTCTCCAGAGTTACATTCTATATCATTTCACTGTAACCAATTTCTCATTCTCATTTCCTAGTGAGTGTCTAAGTATTTCTTAAGGTTAGGAATTGAGGGAGAGAAAAGGAACTGGGGGAGTAGAAGAAATGGAAGAGAGGAGAAAAGAAATGAGAGAGAGGAGGAAAGGAGAAAGGAGGAGAAGAAGAAAAAGGTACTGCAGGATTAAAACACCACAGAGAAGGTAGTTTTTGTTGCCAGGAAATGTGGGGATCCTTTAGCCTTGAATACTTCCATGATCATTAAAGTGGCCACTGTATTTCTTTCCTCTAGCATTTTTATTATTCCCCAGATTTCTTTTCCCTGCAGAGTTTTATAGTATCGAGAATAATCGGCTGTTTTTTGGACCTTACATTCCTCAGTAGCTTGTTGTTTGTTTCTCATTCTATTTCTTGCCAAAGAAGGAAAAAATAAGCAAAACAATTTTCTGCTCCTTCCCCTTTCCAATTGATATCTAGGACCTTTTAACTCACTGCCTCATATGAAACCCACTGCTGACCATCTGTAATACAGAAGAGTGATGTGTGTGTGTCACCTCTCTGCTCAGGGTTCATGCCTTCATACTGTCTCACCATCTGTATTTTTTTTTTTTTTATTATTGATGAGGGTAGAACAAAGAAAAATATTTCTTTATCAATTTCTCCTGAAGATTTAGTGTTCTGAGTCATGCATCAGGTCAAATATGATTCTGGGGAAAAGAGTATGCTGTTGAGACTATTTAAGACAACTTGCTCCAGTCTACTGAAAAGCAAATTATCTCCTCATGAATGCATTTGGACCCACAGAGATCATATATTTTTTCAAATGATATTAATTGAGTGCAACTATGCACTGGACATTTTCCCAGCTTTTGAAAATACAGAAAGAGAGAAAAAATGACAGAATGACTTCGCTAAACGGAACTTACATTCTAGGGGTGGAGTTTGAAATGAGACAGAAAGTAGATACATAAACAAAATGATTAAGAAAGACTTCATATAGAGCATAAAGGCCATGGGGTAAATTAATATAGAATGATATGATAGTAGCTTGTCATGGGGAGGGCTCCCTAAAAGAGGAGAAAGCCTTTCAAAAAAAATGGACGTTGGAACTGAGACTTGGGAGATAGAAGGGGCATGTCATAGGAATCACTATGACAGGGATTTCTGGGGAACAGAAAGGGCAAATATCCTGACATAGGTATGACTCTGATATTTTAGATTCTCAGATTATAAGGGCACAAAGAGAACCAGTTGGCTGAAGTGACATGCAGAAGAGGGAAGGTGGTCACGTGACAGGAGGTTGTAGAAATTAGATGGTTGCACACTAGATATTCAACCACCTGGAATGTGTTTTGCACATTATATGAGTTTCTAAGCAATTAATACATCTTATAGTCTCTTAAATTCCATTAGATGTAGTGATGTGATAATAGTATTTCAGGTTTTATTGGTGAAACTCAAGTCAAAGGTGCTTCCTTGAATTCTTCACTGCCATCTATTTTGAGAAGTTAGTGTTGGTTTCAGATGTCATTGCTCATTTCTAGGAGCTAAAAAACCATCTAGGTTAAGAAATATAAGATACTTAAAAGTATCCTTTAAGACCAAGAATCAGAACGATGTTGAACTTGCACTATTATCTCCTCTTCACCAGGTGGAGAAGAGGCAGGTGAATCTGTATCTCCAAATGTTGCTAAAGACAGATCTCCTTGCCAATAAACAGGTAGAAGTAATGGGAACATCACAGTGTGGAAATGAAAAATAAATCATATAGAATTGTTCTATTTTCCATTAAGTGCCTCATTTAATTGATCTGGAATTTCATATCATTTGAAAGATGTTCAGGAAATGAAGTATGAAACCCCTCATTTTATGAGTAGCTACAAGTTATAGCAGGGCACACATAACTGAGATATCAGATTAGGGTGAAATTAAATAGTACCAACATGGTTTCCAATTTTCTCAAAGCACTGAGTTTGCAAAGCTAAAGAAGCTAGGTGATAATAAAAGAAGACAGGAAAAAATAAGAGCAGCACCTGTGAATAATATTCACTAATAAATAATATCTGGCACATAATAGTTGCTCAAAAAATACTTGTATTTATCAAGAAAGACAGAAAGTAGAGATAGGAAATGAGTCCACATACTGCAATTAAAACAGCGTCAGATTAAATAGTTTGAGCTTTAACTTTTATCCTTGAAATAAAAATTGAATTGTTAGTAATCAGTGAATTACTATTTCATTCACAAAGTGGGACAGTGGGAAATTTTTCAGTGTCCTCTTTTTTTATTACAAACTGATGCTTGATGCTGAAGATCAGTGTTAGTTTGGATAATTATCATGTTTTTTTTTTTCCCCCTAGATTATCAAGTAGTTGTCCATTTTATTTTTTAAAATATTTTAAGGAGTTCTGCTGGTGTAGTGTCTAAGGCATTTGACTGCTAACCAGAAGGTTGGCAGTTCAAACCCACTAGCCACTCCATGGAAGAAAGACTAGGCAATCTACTTCCATAAAGATTTACCTCCTTGGAAATTCAAAGGGGGTTGCAATGAGTTGGAATCGACTTGATGGTAGTGAGTTTTTTCTGTGCATTAGGTGAAAGTTTACATAGCAAATTAGTTTTCCATTCAACACTTCATACATAAATTGTCCTGTAGCATTTGGTGTGATCTCCATAAAGTGTCAGCACTCTTTCCATTCCCACCCTGGCTGTCTTGTTTCCATTTATCTGGTCTTCCTGTTTGCCCTTGTCACCTCATCTTTGCTTTTGAGCAGATGTTGCCCTTTTGGTCTCTTAGAGTTGAATATTCTAAGGAGCACAATCTTCCTGGGTGTCATGGCTTATTTTTTATCCTATTATTTGGCTAAACGATGGTCTCTGGGAGTAGCTTCAGTTCAAATTAGAAGGTTGTCTTGGGTCACTACTCTCAGGTTTCCTCCTCTCTCTGTCAGATCAATAAGTCTAGCCTTTCTTATGAATTTGAATTTTGTTCCATATTTTTCACCCATTCTAACAGGGACCTTCTAATGTATTCTAGGTCAGTAGTGGTAGCTGGCACCATCTAGCTCTTTTGGTCTCATGTTAAAGGAGGAATTGATTTATGTGGGTCATTAGTCCTTTGGACAAAATGCTTCCTTGAGTCTTTGGTTTTCTTCATTCTCCCTTGCTCCAGATGGGAAGGGACAAATAGTTGTGTGTTAGATAGCCTCTCATAAGCTTTTAAGACTTCAAATGCTACTCACCAAACTAGGATGTAGAACATTATGAACTATGTTATGTCAATACACATAGATGTCCCCTAAAATCATGGTCCTTAGCCTTTGAGCCTAGTAGCTCAGTCCCACAAGATTATGTCTGAGAAGTTTCCATAACTGTGCCTCCCACATGCTTTAATATATATAAGGATATATATGCAGCACTTGCAAATATGTATGTAGAAATATCCACAACCAGACCTCTACATGCAGAGGCATTGTTTTAAGTGATTTTTTCACTGTTAATCTTTTGGGGTAGCTTTCTTGTGATCTAAGTATCTAGTAGGTCTCTATGTCTATAAATAGTATCTTATATAGGATTGAGCTTTCTACAAGTTTTCTCATTCAAAAATCCCCTAATATTTGCCCAGTCTGAGAAAAAATAAGTCCTCTATAGTATGTTCCTGATGCCTAGGCCATCAGGATGAGAAAGAGGCATACTGATGGTTCGTTCAAACTGTCTTTTGTGGGCAGTTGTAATAACCCAGGTTCTTTAGATGTCAGAGCTTTGAGAAAACATAGGACTTCGTTCCAAGTGGCTTGCAGACTATTAAGGGAAAGGATGCACAATTATTAAATGGTGTAATGAAGGTGTCATGAAGGAAGTTTGTTGATGATGTGAAGGGAGAGAGAATAATTAATTTTCCTGGACAGCTTAGGAAAAAATCATGGAGTTGTACCTTGACAGGAAGATTATATTTTAAGCAGAGGGAAGATATTTGATGAAAGACTTGGAGGCCTGCAATAGGAAGGTGTGTTACTTGAACTGCAATTAACAACAAGGGATTAAAAAGAAAGTGCAGTGAGAGATGAAATCAAAGAGGTTGGCTGGGCCCGATATGCATATGCTCCCCAGGCGTACTAAGAATGTTCAGCTTTAAGCTATAGGTCATAGAGAGTCATTAAAGGTTTTAAATATAGTGTAATGGCTCTGTGCACATTTTCACTTTTTAAAGAACATTTTGGTAAAACTGAACCATGGAAGTTACACTAGTCAATTTCTTATTTTTTAAAAAAAATTATTCTTTTTTATATTCATTTATCATTGACTATGAAAAACTGACCATGAATCAGCTTTTGTGTATGTGCCTTATATAGGAAATGAACAAAGGGTAAATGTTCAATGTGAAGCTCACAGTAACTCTGGTTAAAATGTCACATTATCCAAGAAGAGCCAGTGAACAAGTATTCATCCCAAAGTGTTCTTTTTAAATATAGTGTTATGTCCCCACTAGAATCTTCTCCTGGGATCACTACTGCCGAACAAAATTAGGTCACTTGCATGAGCCCTTGAGGATTATGTTGGACATGTCCTTCTCTTCATTGTATTGAACTGATATTATATCGTAGTTAATTTCCACATCAAATCCAGTATAACCCTCTAATGGGGATTTGATTTTTTACTACTTGTGCATATGGTATAACCACACCCTCTTACTAAAGTTGCACCTGCTTGGGCATGGCATATATCAAGTGCCATTTTTCCTCACCAGTTCTCATAGATTGTGATAGCTGGAGGGTCTGTATCATCTCATGCAGTGGTTCTTAACTGGGGCTGCCCATCTGGATCAAGGGAGGAGATTTTTTTTAAATATGCATATCTAGGTGTCACCCGAGAGATTTAGCTCTCCATTTAGGAGTCTTATTCATTCATCCACCAAAAAATCACAAATCCTAATCAGATATCAATTTCAGCACAACCAAGGTATGGATTGTTAGAACCAGGACTAGACATCCAATCCTCTAAATCCCTGCTCAGAGTAATTTCTATTACATCGTCTACCTTGGTCCATAATGGGGGCATTGTTGGTGCAGTGGTGGAATTCTCGCCATCCATACCAGAGACCTGAGTTTGATTCCCAGCCAATGTACCTCATTTGCAACCACCACTTGTCTATCAGTGGAGGCTTATGTGTTGCTATCAGGCTAAACAAATGTCAGCAGAACTTCTGTACTAAGACAGACTAGGAAGAAAGGCCTGGTGATCTACTTCAGGAAATCATCCATTGAAAATCCTATGAAACACAATGGTCTAATCTGCAACCAATCATGGTGATGACACAAAACTAGGCAGTGTTTTGTTGTGTACAGGGTTGTCTAGAGTTAGGGTGTGACTCAGTGACACCTAAAACAAAGGCATCAATCTGTGTCCATCCGGTGTGTCCTGGACCTTGAGCAAAGACATCTGTGTTTGTGCTGTTTTTATCTGGGAGTGGTACCAAAAAACCAAACCCTCTGCTATCAAGTTGATTCTGATTCATAGCAACCTCGTAGGAAAGAGTAGAACCACTGCGTAAAGTTCCCAAAGCTGCAAATCTTTATGGAAGCAGATTGCATCGTCTTTCTTCCACAGAGTGGCTGGTGGATTCAAACTTCTGACTTTTTGGTTAGCAGCCAAATGCCTTAACCAGTACACCACCAGAGCTCCTTTAGGAGTGGTAAACCAAAACCAAAACCAAACTCACTGCCATGGAGTCGATTCTGACTGATAGCGACGCCCATTGGGTTTCCAAGGTGATAAATCTTTATGGAAGTAGATTTCCCTATCTTCCTTCCAAGAAGTGGCTGATGTGTTTGAACCGTCAACCTTCTAGTTAGCAGTCAAATGGCTTAGGCACTGCACCACCAGAGCTCCTTTGGGGAGCACTAGGAGGAGGGAGATTTCCATCTAAGGGAGTGGTTCTCAACCCTGGGTGCACATTAGACTCACTTGGGAAGTTCTAATAAAATATTGGTGCTCTGCAAGTAGCCCATGAGATTAGGATTGAATTTGTTTGCCAGACCTAGCTCTGTATCCTGCTAGTTATGTAACCTCACTTAAGCCTTGGTTTTTCATCTATAAAAAGGGTATAATATTGTGAGCTATTCCAAGAAATACATGAGATGACTAACATTAAAAGAGTTGATCATCTCTAAGGTATTATGGAACTATTATTTTCAGCCTTAATTAAATTACTATGATTCTATATTGTGCAACTTCAGATGAAATCAGTATTTTAAGTTTTGTGTATCTGAGTTTTTAAGACTCAAGTTTTCTAATAGCTTTGTCCTGGGACTGCTGCTTTTCTGAATGTATCAGATAGGCAACCACACAGGTAGGCAGAGATGGGGTGTCACCAATTCAAATACCCACAGGGCCCAAGCAGATCATGTAAATGAAGGAAGAGGGTTGGCTGTGAGAAACATCATTCAGCCCTCTAAGCCACTGTTGATTGAGACATGGTAGGAAGAAATGTCTCTCTACTATTACAAAAGTAATAGTGCAAGGATAGTGACAAATGACAGCTGGCATTAGGTCTCAGCATCTGTAAGATGCTCATGAGTGAGAAAGCGAGAGAGTGAATACCTGTGTGAAGGGGGCAGCTGTTTGAACCTAGTCCAACCTTACCCTATCATTCCCTTTTCCCCCCAGAGAGTACAAAAATCCAACCTCTTATGTAAAAGCTCCAACTATTTAAATATTAGTAACAGATTTTTTTTAAAAGTAAGGATTTCACAAGGTAACATTGACCAGTATAAAAAAAAAAAAAAAAAACATTGTTTTGTGGTCTCATTTTAGGCTTTGTGCCTAAGCTGGCCTGAAAACTACCAGTGGACGACCACTCTTTTAAGCCTTATACTCTATTGTTTCCATCAGCTAAACCATTTTTTGGTTTGTTTTTACATGTATTGTTTATCTACAAATTAAATGCATTGCTATTCTTGCACCCATAGGTCATCCTGGCATAGATCCTATTTCCTTTCACTAAATTTTCTTGCATTCATTCCCATGGATTACATTAATTAATTAATTAATTCAACACTCAGTGAGCACATATTGCAGTTTATGATAAAAATACAAAATTAAAATGGATATATTCCCTGCTCTACATAACTCCCAGTTTCATCTGGGAGATACTTCCAGTGCTATGACTGAAACTGTAAAGAATATAATAAGAGTATGAAACAAAGACCTCTAACCCAACTTCCTCAAGATAATCCATTGCTACTGATGGTTTTCATTACTAACAGAATATGTGCTCCATTTTTTTAACCCAACATTTACTTGCCTAACTTTTTTGAACACTTGGTCAAAACATTGAACCCATTATGTCAACACCACATCTAACCTTTGTTTTTTATGTTTAGGAGATATTTGATGCTGAGGTCATGGTATAAAATTAAAAGTCTTACCATCCAATCCACTGCTAATAAATAAAATCATCAACATTTTACTTTAAATGCAAAATATGTTCTAGCTATATTCAGCCAGAAGTAATGCCACCTGGGTGCATTTAGTTAACATGAGCTCCTGGCTTTCACGTTTGTGATCCTGAGTTTTGGTGGTCAGCGATGCCAAGTGGCTCACTCGGGGGACTGTCTCATGTAGCAGCCTTCTCTCCAGGGAAGTGTTCCCCAAACCCTGAGATGGTTATCTGTTAATAGAAGGAAAAACAACTTGTGAAAGTAGGCCATGCACATCACCAATAAACATGAAAATTTCATTGGCTAGAGCCCTCCTTTCCCTGCCAAAGTGACCTTGGTTGGCGCAAAGATGACAGAGTGCTTCCCTGCCTGGGTCTGACAGCATTGCTATCGCAGCACATTTGACAAATCGTTCACATTAAATCGGGGGGCACTTTCGGCAGCGCCGACGTCCCCTCTCCATCACTCCTGATTACCACACAAACGTCAACCGTGGCACCAAGCACATTTGTCAGAGGGAGTAAAAAGCAGTTGTTAGTAAGAGCGCTACCTGTCATACTAATGGACTAGAGCTTGTTGCTTTGTGTCTCACAGGAGCATATGGATTTGCAAAAAAACAAAACATAATTTTTTTGGAGGATTGTCCAGTATTTCTTGAAAATGCTTTTGTGCTTTAGTAGAGCGACATATTGAAAGCTTGTCAGATGGGACAACTGAGAGTCTCTTCTTGGAAGGGGGAACCAATTCTAATTTATAGGGACTTTGCTATTTAGTAATTGCTGTTATTTCTTTGTGGAGAGGTACAGGCAATAGTAATTTTTTTCATTTGGGGAAATGCATAGCTGATATGCTTTAATTAAATTAGTGAATAAACTAATGAAACACTGCTTTGCTATTTATTAGTGAATACAGTTCCCTTGTCTTGAAACTTCATGAAATCATCTGAAGGAGGTGGAGGATGAGTCAGTTTCCTTCTATCACTATATCCTTCCCCATTTAACTACCGTGCTTTACAGATTGCTTCATGTGTTGTTCATACAATTTGTTCCAAAATCCACCCACTACAATGCTTTGAGGTAGCCTGGTCAAGCACTATTATTCCCATTTTAGAGATGACAAAACTGAGAATCAGAACATCTCTTGTCCAGGATTACACAGGTAGCATTGTATTTATAGTGCATGACTGTTACTCAAGACCACAATATCAATAATATTTGGATGTCAAATAAAGAATGTACAGTTTCTTTAAATGATTCTCATGTTGGCCACACATTGCTGCTTCATAGCTCTGTTTCCAAGCCATTCTTCTCTTCTCCCCAGGTTCTCCTTCCCTAGTTAACTTGAATTTGATTTCTGTCTTTCTTCTTTGCCTTGTTGTTGTTGTTGTTATGTGCCGTCGAGTCAGACCCAACTCATAGCAACCCCTCCTTGGGTTTCTGAGACAGTATCACTATGGAAGTAGATTGCCCAACCTTCTTTCTGGGGAGTGGCTGGTGGGTTTGAACTGCCAGCCTTCTGGTTAGCAGTCAAGTACCTTAGGCACTATGCTACCAAAATAACTTTCATCTTGGAAAATATTTAGAAAGGAAAGGAAAGAAAAAAATAAAGGCACAGGATTGGAAATTTTCACCAGATTGTTCTTTGTAAGGTAGAGTAAATTGCTCTAAATAGGGTTTGAGAGAACAAACTTCTGGTACTGCAAAAGGGATTGTTAGGTTAGAATTTGAGAGCCCTTGCTACTCCTTTTTACCCTTCTTCTTTGGGAGGCCACCATTAACTTCTTATGAATTCTTAGAGATGTATCATTGTAGCTGTTGTTATGTGCCGTGGAGTCAGACCCGACTGATAGCTACCCCTCCTTGGGTTTCTGAGGTGGTATCACTATAGAAGTAGATTGCCCAACCTTCCTTCTGAGGAGTGGCTGGTGGGTTTGAACCTCCAGGCTTCTGGTTAGCAGTCAAGTGCCTTAGGCACTATGCTAAAGATGTATCAGGCAGGAGTAATAAGTTTGAAATGGAGTAAGTAGAATAAAGTAGCACTCCCTACATATCTGATTTCTTTCTTGTTTTATTCCAGAATTCTTAGATCAATATGGCTGCTCATGCTGGTTCATTTCCATTGCACATTTTAGTTACCATCAATGTCTTTCTCATAGGAAAATATATAAGCTATGATAGTTCTTCAGTACGACTTCCTCAGAACCCTGAGACAGGAAGTCCCAATGTCTTTGATTTAGAGGAGACACTCCTTCATAAATTCATTCTTTAGATGTTATTACACTCTCACTATATGCTCAGCACTGGACTAAAGTCTGGGGCTACCCAGGGGAATCTGGGCCTCCTGCTGGTTTAAGGAGGATTATCTTATAAATGGAAATGTTCATCAGCTTTTTCCATGCCCACTAAAACTGTAGACCTTTGAGAAACAACCACCTTCACAGTAACCTTTCTAGAAAATTAGACTCCTATCCAGACCTTTGCACTGCTGAATTTAACTCACTCATACCTACCTATTCTCTTCATATCTCATAATGCTTTCTTTTAAGATCAGAGTGTCATCTGAAGTATTAATATCAATAACTCTGTTTTTTTTTTTTTTTTTCCTTAGTTTTAGGTTTTTCACCATGCAATATATAAAACAGATCAAAGACGAACACCACTGGTAGAAACAGGATAGGTACCCAGGACCCACTTGGTCCAGCCCTTAGACGCCTCCCTAGAGCATTCAGTTCTGCTAGTTGATGAAGCTGCTAGTTGAAGGAGCTCTGGTAGCATAGTGCCTAAGGCACTTGACTGCTAACCAGAAGGCTGGCAGTTCAAGGCCATCAGCCACTCCTCAGAAGGAAGGATGGGCAATCTACTTCCATAGTGATACTGCTTCGGAAACCCAAGGATGGGTTGCTATGAGTCAAGTCCAACTCGACGGCACATGACAACAACAACATGAAAGTTGATGAAGAAGAACACAGGGAAAATCCTGGTCTAGGGTTGCATCCATGTAGTGCCACAAAGTCTGCTTCTCTCTCTGCTTGCAGGTGCCAACTTGAACAACACTGTTCTATAAAGATTCCATGCCAAGAGGGAGAGTTTTGTCAAGACAATGTAGATGGGGGGCGTAGTTGGAGGAAAATTAACATGTAGATTGACAACAATTTACCTTTTCTATAATGTTTCAAATTATAGAAATTTGATACTCTGAAGCAATTGCATGCATATTTAATTCAGTGGCTCACTATTTCCACCTTATGACTTTGTTCCAGTAGTTACTTTGTCCTACAAATAAAATGAGGACACAATGAATTATCAAAGGTCAAGCTTACTGGTTATTATTGGGTCCAGGACTGCAACACAAGTTCTGAGTTCGATCCTGCTGTCTTCTTTTGCATCCCACACACATGCAGCTCCTTGCAGTGCCATGCCTTCTGACATAGAGCTGTTTCTCTCATTTTCTGCTCCTCCATCACTAAGCTTACAGCATCACATTCCAACCTGTAGCAGAATTTCCATCAAGACACATATTTCCATAGAAATGAACACACACAAAAAAAGATAGGCAGAAGGGGGCATTTATTTAATTTTCATGAGATACTTTGCCTTATTTCCTTTATGTCTAGCAAACTGCATGATTTTTTTTCAAGGCTGGGGATTGTGGCCCTGTGTTAATTTCCATGGCTACATACCCAATCATCCAACAGTGGCTTAGTGGCATATGATATATTCAATACATTTTAAACACTCCAGCATTTAAGAATAACTTTAAAAGGTTGTAAATGTCAAATCGAGATTTGAAATATGTCAGATAGCTGTCATTTTTGCACCCTTCATTAATTTCAATTGGACTCAGTGAATTGTATTTGACAAACTGTTATCATACATTGCCTACAAGCATGCTACATTTATGTAGCACATCCCTGATGTACAGAATGTTTTGAGGGGAACTTTTATATATGACTTCTCTTTGACCTCGTCGATGACATGAGACCATCAAGTGACAAGTGTGGCAGCATTCAACTCTAAGATTTCCCAAATGGTGGCATTTGGAAAATCTTCAAGAGGTTTGCTCAGAAATGAAAATGTCCACTGGAGAGTCTCCAGTGACAAAAATAGATACATTTGCTTTAGGTGCAAAATTGCAAAATTGACTAGAGCTAAGGCAAAAGGATCATGAATAGAAATTTTCTGCTGGCAAATCTTAGAAGGTGGAGACATGCATGAGTCAGCTCTGATTATACAAATAATATTGTCATTAAAATTGCTAGCAACTACTAAGTGCTATGTGAAGAGGGTAGAGCAAATGGTTAATGTTTTCAGCTGCTAATTGAAAGGTTGAAGGTTGGAGATCACCCAGAGCTGCCTTAGAAGAAAGGGCCAGTGATCTACTTCTGGAAAACTGGCTATTGCAAACCCTATGGAGCATAGTTTTACTATGACACACGTGGGGTTACTACAAGTCAGAGTCGACTCTAGGGCAACTTTTACTGGTTATAAAATGGTAGAGTGCTTACAGACCCAGGCTCTGGAACCACACTTCATAAGTTCAAGTGCTGCCTCCACCACTTACTATGAGATCTTCATCAAGTCATTTAACATATTGGTACCTCAATTTTCTAATCTGTAAAATTAGGACAATAATATGACTTATCTCATTGAGTTATTATGAGGCTAATCTGAGTTTGATAAATATTAGCAATTATTATGATAGAGGAGAACTATGTTCAGTGCTTTGCATATATTCACTTATTTCTCCAACTACCCTGTGAGGTGCCTGTGACTAATGATATTGCTGTTTTTAAGATGAAGAAACAGAGATCCCTAAGAATGTTTATTTTATCCGGAGTTATCTCCCTAGTGAGGGGCAGAAGCAAAGAATCTGGTAACTGACAACAGTAGTGAAGAAGTCACTTTCACATTTTAGGTCAGTTTGTTCATCTGTAAAATGTGGTAATTGAACTTGAAGGTCTCTTCTACATCAACCAATATTGGATGCAATGACACTAGGAGCCAGCCCACTGTCACCCACTGAGAAAGGTGAGCCAAATAAATCCAAACCCCAGGTCACAGAAAGCCAAATTTATGCCTGCCAGGCTGAGAAGTTGGTTTTTAAAGCAGATACATCTTCATATTTGCACCCTTTTCTCACTTATGGAGAAAACAAGCCATGCTTGGTGTGTACAGATGAGTGATAGTGTTGTATTTTAAACACGGCTTTAAAGAAAATGTCAATAAGTAAATAACCTGCTAAGTATGTTTCCAAAATGCAATGGTAAAAGAGATTTGACTTAGAATCACTAATTCTAAAACCCAATTAGTCTGGGTAAAGAAATTATTTATTTTTATTGCTGGTTTTTCTTTTTCTTTATTGTGGTTTTACCATGGAAAAGCATTTGCAAACCAACCAATAATAAAACAAGATTTTCTTTAATTTTAGGAATCTAAAGAGCTCTGGTAGTGTAGTGCCTAAGGCACTTGACTGCTAACCAGAAGCCTGGCAGTTCAAACCCACCACCCACTCCTCAGAAGGAAGGTTGGACAATCTACTTCTGTAGAGATACTGCTTTAGAAACCCAAGGAGGAGTCGCTATCAGTGGGGTCTGACTCGATGGCACATAACAACAACAATATAGAGATGATAGTTTCTAGATTTCTCAAGTTCCCAGCTCACTCAAATTTCCTTGCTTTAGTCTGGACAAAAAAAAAAAAAAAAAAAACTGTTGTGATAATAGTGAGTGTTTGAGAGGGAAGGTATTGGCAAACTGGCTAGGCCCTGTCCATTTTTAGCACATGTTGCTACTCAGTGCCAGCTGATTGTGCCTGAGAGCACACCAGATGCTGATTTATTAAAAAAAAATATGACTTTTATGAGAAATTTCATATTTTTTGAATGTCATTTCCTAATTCAGATAATGTATAAACATTGTTGTGGTATAAACAATACCTATCCGTAGAACATTTTTGGCCCTTCAATAGTTATATTGTCATTTTAGAACCAATGCAGTCTTCACAATTTGCATATGAGAAAACCACCCCCTAGAGAGAAAGTCAAGGTCACCTCTTTCAAATTTTTCAGTATCTTCTGGTGAAGTGCAGCAATACAGGACCAGAACTCAGACCCTCAGGTTTCTGTACATTAGTTATTTTCACTACATTATCCTGCTATTTTACTTGTTATAAGACAAGGACAAGGTCACATGATCTGTTAACGAACAGGAGTCAGATGTTATCGAGCCAATTCCAACTCATGGTGACCTCACTTGGTCTCATATAGATTATGGTTTCAAAGGAGCACAGTAATCATAGGTGATATTGTTTATTTTATGAGTCAATCTGTTATTTAGCTGAAAGGTGACCTGTGGGCATAGTAACTGATAGTTAAAAGTTTAAAGGGTATTTCAGGGCAATATTCTCTGAGGTTCCTCTAGTCTCAAATGGTACAGTAAATCTTGCTTTTTTTTTTTTTTTTTTTGAATAATTTCAGTTTTGTCCTACATTTCTCTCCCACTCTATCTAGGACCATCCATTGTGCCCCTGGTCAAAACAGTAAGTAGTGGTAGCTGTGTACCATCTAATTCTTCTGGTCTCAGGTAGATGAGGCCATGGTTCTTGTAGACTATTAATCTTTGCAGTAGTTAAGGTTGTATGTCAACTTGGCTGGACCTTGTTTTGAGTGGCTGGGCAGCTAGATGCAGTTATTCCCCATGATGAAACTGATAAACAACTCCATGGTGGAATCTACTATGAGCAGCTGAGTAACTCCCTTAGGGAGGTGATCTGCTTCTGGTTTATAAGAAGACAGCTTTGAAAAAGGTCTCTAGCTTTTTGGTACCCGTGGATCCTGCATTTGGCTGAGTCATCAGTGAGTGGCCTGCCATGTTGTTGGATGATCTTGGGACTGTCACTGGACTTGAACTAGTGGCTTCTGTGTTGTTTGATAATCTTGGGACTGTGCCATTTTAGTTGTCAACCTCGGGTTTGTCAGCCTCAGCAGCCAGCAACTAAGTTAAGAGAAGCCTTTAGCTTCAGTGGGCTGGGAGCAAGAGGCAGAGGTGAAGCCCAAGGTTGAGGGGCCTTCACCCAGCCCTTAGAGCCTGGCACTTTGAACTTGACTTCTAGCCTGGTAAGCTGTAGGAGAATAAACTCCTTTTTGTTCAAGCCACCCAAATTTGTGGTATTTTCTGTTAGAGCAGCACTAGAGGACCAAAACAGTCCTGCAGATTAGTTTTTTCTTTGAGTCTTTGGTTTCCTTCTTTCTCTTTTGTTCTGGACAAGGAGAGACCAGTAGTTATATTAGATGGCCATTCACAAGTTTTTAAGATCCCAGATGCTATTCATCAAACTAAGCTATAGAACAAAGAGTTTATGACTACGTTACGCCAATTGACCAAGTTGTCCCTTAGACTAAGCCTTCAAATCCAGCAAACAAATTTCACAAGGCGTATTTTATGTTTAGGACATATCTGCAACTGTGCCATCTATGTGTTTTATTTTATATGTGCACCACACACATACATATGCCTGCAGATACACCTATACATGCACACATACATATACACATATACCTTCCTATACACATATGCATATATATTTACCTTTGTAATTATACGCACATATTTTTCATTGTTGTTGCTGTAGTTGCAGAAGGGTGTGTTATGTTGTTGTTATCGTTATGTGCCATCAAGTTGGTTCCAACTCATAGTTGTCGTTTGTTGTTGTGTGCCGTCGAGTCGGTATATTCAACAGAACAAAATGCTGCTTAGTCCTACACAATATTCACAATCATTGCTATGTTTGAGCCCATCGTTGCAGCCACCATGTCAACACATTTCTCTGAAAGCTTTCTTCTTTTTTACACTGAACCTCTACTTTATCAACTATTATGTTCTCTTTCAGGGACTGGTCCTACCTGATAACATGTCCAAAGTATGTGAAGTGAAGTCTCCTCATTTTTTCTTCTAAGGAGCATTCTGACTGTACTTCTTCCAAGACAGATTTGTATTTCTTCCAAGACAGATTTGTCTGTTCTTCTGGCAGTCCATGGTATATTGACCATAATTCAAATGCCTCAAGTATTCTTTGATCTTCTTTATTCATTGTCCAAGTATCACATGCTTATAGACTCACTGCCATTGAGTCAAGGTTATTGAAAATATCCTGGTTTAGAACAGGTGCACCTTAGTTGTCAAAGTGACATCTTTGCTGTTTAATCCTTTGAATAGGTCTTTTGTGGCAAATTTGCCCAGTGCAATAATGTGTCATTTGATTTCTTGATTTCTGCTTCCATGGGCATTGATTGTGGATAAAAATAAAATGAAAACCTTGAAGATGTCAATATTTTCCTGTTTATCATAATGGTAATTATTGGTTCAGTTGTAAGGATTATTTTTCTTTATGTTTAGGTATAAGCCATATTGACGGATATAGTCTTTGACTTTCATCAGTAAGTGCGTCAAGTCCTCCTTATTGCAGGATTGGTAACAAGTCTTCCTCCAATCCAGATGCTGCATCCTTCTTCATATAGTTCAGCTTCTCAGATTATTTCCTCAGCATAGAGATTGAATAAGTATGGTGAAAGGATACAACTCTTACCCATACCTTTCCTGATATTAAACCATGCAGTATCCCCTTGTTCTGTTCAGCCAACTGCTTCTTGGTCTATGTACAAGTTCCACATGAGCAAAAGTAAATGGTCTGGAATTCCCATTCTTTGCAACATTATCCATAATTTGCTATGATCCACACAATCTAATATCTTTGCATAGTCAGTAAAACATGTTGTTGTTGTTGTTATGTGCCGTCGAGTCAGACCCGACTCATAGTGACCCCTCCTTGGGTTTCTGAGGCAGTATCACTACGGAAGTAGATTGCCCCATCTTCCTTCTGAGGAGTGGCTGCAGTGAAACATAGATAATAATATTTCTTGTATTCTCTGCTTTCAGCCAAAATTCATCTGACATCAGCAGTGATACCCCTTGCTCCTCTTGAATCTGGCTCAAATTTCTGGCAGACCCCTGTTCCATGTACTGCTGTAACAATTTTTGAATTAAGCCAAATTTTACTTTTGTGTGATATTAATGATACTTTTCGATATATTTTTAATTCGGTTGGATCACCTTTCTTTGGAATGGACATGTATAAAGATTTCTTCTAGTCAGCTGACCAGGTAGCTGTCTTCCAAATGTATTGGCATAGTATATGTTATGGCATTTACCAAAAGTATCCTTTCTTTTGTGAACTTGTGTATCATCATTTACCTTGGTGAAACTGTGAACATTTCACACACATTAAGTATTGACTTTCCCATTACCAGAAAGAACAAGTGTCTACTATCTAAAGAGTGACTTCTCCTTGAGTGGATTCCTCCTAGAGAGCCTCCTCCTTGCTCCACAGGGATCTCAATGGCTGGTTTTTTGAGAAGTGAATTGCTTGGCCTTTCTTCCTAGGCACCTATGGATGAACTTGAACTGTCAACCATTTGGTTAGCAACTGAATCTTTTAACCGTTTTGCACCACCCAGTGACTGCTAACTAATAGAAGAGAGGAAATTTATATATATATATACACACACACACACACACACACACACACACATATATATATGTATATATATGTGTATATATATATGTATGTATGTATACATTTGGTTAGCTTGATAGAAAGACTATGAGAAGTTAAATTTATACATATATATTCAATCTGTGGTTTTTGGTGCACAAGGAAAAGAGAAATACATCAAAATCAAACAGGACAGGTTGTTGTTATTATGTGCTGTCAAGCTGGAACCAACTCAGAGCAACCCCTCCTTGGGTTTCCGAGGCGGTATCACCATCAAAGTAGATTGCCCAACCTTCCTTCCACGAGGAGTGGCTGGTGGGTTTGAACCGCCAGCCTTCTAGTTAGCAGTCAAGTGCTTTAGGCACTATGCTACCAGAGCTCCTAATCAGGACAGCTGGTCAAACCTAAGAGAGGACATCTGTGTGAATAATTAGTGAGTAGTAGGGAATGCTGGGAGGATTGAGGTGACTCACTCCCAGGTCCATGCAGACCATGTCCTTTTCTTAAAGCTTATCTATCTCTCATTCCCCTTTCTTTTTCTCCCTCCCATGAGCCGAGAGTCATCTCAGTTATCAATGCCATTGATGACTTATTGGAAGCACATGATGCTGTTATTTCATTGTGGGAGTTCAGCATCCCTCATGTTATGTTTATGTAAATAAGGGATAAAGTTGAAATGACAATTTATGAGAACTGCATGGAGCTTCTGTCAATACTCTAAACAACTTGATCTTGTTTCAGAATAAAATAGACATTTAAATCAAGGCACTTGACTGCTAACCAGAAGGCTGGCAGTTCAAACCCACCAGCCACTCCTCAGAAGGAAGATGGGGCAATCTACTTCCGTAGTGATACT
>NW_006921649.1:5311920-5327386 GCF_000298275.1 Orycteropus afer afer
TTGCCCCATCTTCCTTCCAAGGAGTGGCTGGTGGGTTTGAACCGCCAGCCTTCTGGTTAGCAGTCAAGTGCCTTAGGCACTATGCTACCAGAGCTACCAAGTTTCACTAATTGGGAAATGGACTGCTAGTAGCTTTAAAAAATCAGGCGTTAATTTTGTTGCTCTTTGGTTGATTGATTGGTTGGTTGGTATTTTGCCATTGTTGTTTTGTTTTGTTTTTAACAAAGAAAATCTGCAAGTTACAGACTTTGATACTGAAATTGAGGTTTCTTGACTCATTTAGTCTCTACTGCTGGTCATTATTCAATGAATTTTTATCTCTTGCACAACCAGATAGTGAGAGGACTTCATTGTTATAATTTCAGAATATGATAAATGTCCCAGTTGACATTTTTTTGATTCAGAGAGAAAGAAAGTCCTCACCTTTGGAATTTGGCAGATTTTTTTTTTTTTTAAATGAAACTTTGTTGACATTGTTGAATAAACAGACTATCTTAATTAAAATTAAAGGACACAAAAACAATGTGTTTTCTCTCTGAGTCAATTATCACTTAAGTGGGAGAAAAAAATAATAAAGGCAAACAAAAATTTATAATTAGCCCCAGCCTTAAACTCCTTGATATTTCTCATGCTGATTGTGGGCATAGAGACCAAGACCAATTCATTTTCTACTCATTACTTCATTTCCACTTTTGCTGGGTAGCGGGGGGAGAAAAGGCTACCTTTTTTCCTAGGAATTATTTGAACAAAAGGCCAGTAGATAGAATCTTAGCTTCCATATTTAAATCTTCATCTACAGATAACCAGCATAATCAGCTGAGCTTGCAAAGAGTACACAATCATATAATCATTTAATTAAATTCCATCAATGTTGTTTGTTTTGGTGCCCATTTGGGTATTAATAACACCGCTGCTGTTTTTAATGCCGAAGGTTTTACCACTTAATTATTTTCTTTGCTTATTGGAGATGTTAGCATCAATTTGTAGGATTTCATAATCACACACTGGGTGTTGCTTTACCAGATATAACAAGCTTTCCAGAACTAGAAGTCCCACAGCCTGTGCTTGATCTGTAGATAAAGTTGTAGAAATCAAATGAAAACATTTGTTAAATTGTAAAAATGTAACACAGCAAATAAGAACAGTTATTCAGACTGTGAGTAAATTTGATGGGGTGTGAACTGATCACTTTATTGCACTCTGTTTATAGCATCCTTGCCATTTTCTGAGATGGCAGCCCAATGCTTTCATTGTCTTAATTAGATTAAGAATGGATTAGAAGAACCAAATCTATTATTAAAAAGGCAATTTTGCTGTGTTGCTGAAAACCCCCTTTTGGTTTTTAATTTCTTAATTTCTACTGATACAAAATACCAAATGCCATACTTGTAATTATGAACATGTATGCATTCATTTAAAGTGCTGTAAGAGTATTTGGAAAGTGAAATCTTCAATTTTTGTTTTTCAAAATTATTTCTGGAGGAAAGAGGAAAGGAAGGGAAGGAGGGAGGGAAGGCAGGACTGAGTTCCTTTATTCTATGACAGAAAACATGGTGAAACAAACCATGTTATTGTTTTCTTCTTTTGATTTACTCAAACATAAAAAGAACTATACATGGTTATATGAGCCAAAAATCTTTAAAGGTACATTCATTCTCAAGTTTATTTCTGTACTAGAAATATTTGAGAATGTAGATTTCTCATACTTGCAATTTAGATTGAGTATATGTTTCATAGGAGCTCTGGTGTGCAATGCCTGAGGCATTTGACTGCTAACCAGGACGTTGGTGACTTAAACCCACCAGCTGCTCCGTGGAAGGAAGATGGGGCAATCTACTTCCATACTACCTTGGAAATCCAATGGGGGTTGCTATGAGTCAGAATTGACTCAATGACAGTGGGTTTGGTTTTTGGTATTTATGTGTTTTGTGGGAAACCTTCCATGATGACTATCTGCTTTTGTGTTTTGTATCTCTACCTCTCCCCCTGTTGACAATGCAAATGTCACTTTCAGTTTAAAGCTTTGTTACATAATCTTATAAATATTATACCAGAATTGTTTGAATTTCAGTTGGAGCAGAGCTGCTGTGTTGGAAACTGTATGTAGTATGTTTATTTTTCCAGTAGGTGCCCTAGATTTACTTTATTGTTGGTTCTGTCCTCATCTAAATGGTGTCACCCCAAGATGTTATTTCTTATGTAGTTTTTCTGAATTTAAAGTCACTGTTTAGTCATGTGAAAAACTATGGAAGTTGATTGCCCAACCTTCCTTCTGAGGAGTGGCTGATGGGTTCGAACCACCAATCTTCTGGTTAGCAATCAAATGCTTTAGGCACTACACCACCAGGGCTCCCGTAAACATACCCACACACATAAAAATGAATGCACGTAAAAAACTGGTGAAATCAGAATAAGGCCCATGGCTTACTTACTATTATTGTCCAATGTCAATTTTCTAGTTATATACTTTACTGTGGTTACATAGGGAGCTCTGGTAGCATAGTGCCTAAGGCACTTGACTGCTAACCAGAAGGCTGGGAGTTCAAACCTACCAGCCACTCCTTGGAAGGAAGGTTAGGCAATCCTACTTCCGTAGTGATACTGCCTCGGAAACCCAAGGAGGGGTCACTATGAGTCGGGGCCGACTCGACGGCACACAACAACAACAACAGTGCCTGAGGCTCTTGACTGCTAGCCAGAAGGCTGGCGGTTCAAACCCACCAGGCACTCCTCGGAAGGAAGGTTGGGCAATCTACTTCTGTAGTGATACCACCTCGGAAACGCAAGGAGGGGTCTCTATGAGTCCAGCCAGACTCAACAGCAAATAACAACAACAACAACAACATGGTTACATAAGTAAATATGGAGAAAGCTAGTTGAAGGCAATGTGAGATTTTGTGTACTATTTCTGCAACTTTGCAAGTTCTAAATTATTTAAAAATAAAAAAAGTTGAAAAATTTTGTATCATTTTAATGCATTAACTCATAAACTGCTACCAGCAAAAATTGATCCCAACTTGATCTATATTAAATTTATTGTATTTTGATAACTGACACTCAGATATCACCAGCCTTTTGAACACACATCTTTCTTTTCTTCCACCTCTGGGTACCATTGCGTGCATTTCCTACCCCTTCAACTCTAAATACCCTGAAGATTAGGTCTGTCCTGAATGGTCCTTGAAGCCCAAGAGCCTAGCATTGTGCTATGAACATTGTGTTCCTGGTGCATTTGGTTGTTGAATATTATAATAGAAAAATGAATTATGAAAGGTAGTTAAGTGAGTAAAGAACAATTATGTTAGCTTGCCACACAGTAAATGCTCTGTATTTTTAGTGAATGAATTAGTTAATTCATTAATTTCCTTCACATTTGAATTTTGTTCATGCAAATTTTGTACCTCAGCAAGATAGGATCCAGTTACTGCAGAGTCATCTGTTCTTTTGAGTATTTTGTGATAGATTCAGATCCTGAGATCTTTCATTAGTTAATTATCTTTTCTTCACTGTGGTGATATGTTTGGGATTGGCAGTCTTGAAATGATAATTTAGGAGGATGAGGTGGTACACTTGGTCAAGTGCGAGACTGACTACTAACTGAAAGGGGTACCTGGGATTAAAGGGCTGGTAATCTGCTTCTGAAAGGTTACCTTCTTGAAAAGCCTATGGAGCAGTTCTGCTCTGTACACTTGAGTTAGAATCCACACCACAGCACCTAGAAAAGTAACAAGGTTTGTCACTCATTATCTGTCCCTCAACTGGGAATCAATGCTGCCAGCAACATATGTTGATGATAATGCTTATCATTCAGCAGATGATTTACATGAACTGTAATGCATCCTCTCATTTAACTTTTGCTCCATTACTAGATTAGAATTTAGTAAAATAACATGCCTGGGTCACACAGAGTTGACTAGTGAATGTCAGAGCTGAAATTTAAAACCGAGGAAGCCTAACACTAAAGGATATGCTTTTACCATCACCTGTATGTCTCCCTTTCATGCTTGTTTCCTTATTCCTTTAAATGGTAAGAGGCTATCAACCCTGAGATGTATTAGATCATCTCCGGGCCACTTCCTGGCCATCCCCCAGATACACTCATACATATTGTCTAGGATGGGTATTTTGTTAAACTTCTGAGTTGATTATAATATAGAACATGATAGAACATCACTGGTTTAGTTGCTTGTCACAACTTATCTCAGTTTCCAAGTGAGAGCTACTTATTCTTCCCAAAAGTTCATTCATACTGTATATAGCTATTGCAAACCAGAATATTAGTCCCAAAGAACTACCTTTTGAGAGATGAACCCGGGAGCCCATCTTTGAAGTAAATTTCTCCTACATTTTTTTCTGGCAACTTGCTTTTGCCTTACTAGCTAGAACCTTTCAATCTCTACCACTCACCAAAGATGTTCATTTCAGTAATATTTTACCTATATAAAGAAGTCTGCTATAAAGAGAAATTTTCTACACCAGGAGTCCTAAAATTCACCTATCTAGAGGTGTTAGGCAGTTCAGGTAAATGAGTGAAGAAGGCAAAGTGAAATATACAATAATCATGGTTATTATGAGGGAAAGTTGAGGAAGACCTGTTCCATATGGAAGAAGCCCTTGCTAGTCACATCTTATGAGGAAGCTACACAGGAATGCTGCCTGGTGTTCTAGATCTAGCAGTTTTTTTTCAGAGAAGACAGAAATCTAGTTTTTTGCTTGTTTTCATGTGTTTTTTTAATTGCAAAATTACTTGGCAGCTAGTTCCATTTCTTTTTTCTTTTTCTCAATATTGTACAGGTCACTATTATGTCAGGAGGAACAAAACAGAAAAACTTGCATATAGCTCAAAGCAAGTAGCCGTTTTATTCTGCTACCTTCTTGCATTTTAAAATGAATAATTTATCTGTCTTCAACCTAATTACAAAGTGCACCAGTTTCCAATCTTTGTCAGAAATAGGCATTCTGACTTTAGACAAGACACGGAATTTGGTGGACCCTGTTTTCTCATCTGTGAAATTGAACCAAGAGAATGATATTATGGAATCATAGGGAGCATTAAGGTCATACTCTAGAGTCAGGCTGGTGTGGATGGGGCCTTCTTACTACTACTTATCAGTTCTGTGATCGTAAATGAGTTCTTTAGGATTTGGGTGTTTACATTTCCTCATCTATAAGATGGAAACATAAGACACTGGTTCTCATGGTTGTTTTGGTATTAAATTAAATTGATATGTAAAGTGTTTAGCCCTAGGAAAGCACTGGCCATAGTAATAATAAAATATATATTTATTGAGAGATTTTCTTCCTCCAATAGACTAAAATAAGGCCAATCATTGCCGATGACTTTGTTCCATTGCTCTTGGAATTGAATTTGTGTTGGGTAAACCTGAGCACTTCTCTTTTGCTACTCTTTCCATTGGTGTTTCAAGGCCTTTTCCTATTATTCCTCCTTTTCAAAATTAGCAAGACTGACACTTTCATGCTGATGGACAAAAATCCAAGTAGTGTAACTCTTTCCTGCTCCCTCTAATGTGAACCATGCTTATCTGGAAGTTATGCTTGTAGAACCTGAAGAAATCTCCCTGGGATGATTAGAAGCAAAATATGATTCATAATGAATGTATGTATGTATTTTAAAAGTAGGGTTGTGTTAAATGTGAAGAGTCAATAAATGCCTGTTAACCTTCTCTGAGGTCAATAGCCGGCTGGCTGGCTGGTTACACAGGGCAGCCTGAGCAGCTGCAGCCTAATTCAGACCTGCTCTTAGATCTGACGATGGTATGCATACTATTAGGGAAATGTCTCTATAATAATGGTAATCGGTTTGAACCACGAGGACAGGGCACAGCTGTGGGGAGCACTTGGAACGAGAAATCAGAACAATTCATAGGCTCTACAGAAGCAAGCTTTAAGCTATCCCTTTTTAGTATGAGTCTGAAGTAGCCTGTGATTCCATTTTTAAAATAAGCATGTAACTCTTGGGCCAAACACTGTTCACAGTCTATTTTTTTTTTTTAAGACATCTTGTAAATGGGGTGGGATTATGCATCATCCCTTTTAATAACGCTGTTGTGGATTTAAATCTCTAACTCGAACTATGTTCAATACAAACTTCTTATTTTGACTTTTATCTTTTGCTCAAGAATTGAGCTCAAAATGGGCTATAGAAAAGCTGTGTACTTTGAGGATATATGTAAATTCAGCTTTGCCTCACTCAAAATGTTGATATTCGTAAATGAGAGAGCAGCCACTCTAGATTTGCAATCCTTCTCTGTTCTTTCAGTTCTTAAGGGAAGTGATCTTCAGAGAAGAAATGTTTTTACTTGTCTTCAATTTTGAAAGCTATTTAGACCTCTGTTCTACCCCTATCCCCTGCTTTCCATAACCCCTAGATATAGAAAATATTTTCCTGAGTTCTCCTCATAAAAAAGGATAATGTCTTGATTCACAACTGGCTCTGAATAATTAATAACAATAATAACAGTGTGAGAATGTTTTGCATATATGCCCTGCTTTATATTTTGGAGGCTCCTACACATCCATTTTCTTGCTGATCCTAATATCAACATTAAGAAGAAAGAAGACAGGCAGGATGGAAAAGTCTTAGAACATTCATGTATTCTTTCGTTTGCTCATCCATTCAACAAATATTTAATAAGTACTACTGTGAGCTCTGGTGGTGTAGCGCCTAAGGCATTTGACTGCTAACCAGAGGGATGGTGGTTCAAACGTAGCAGCCACTCCTCAGAAGGAAGATTCGGCAATCTATTTCCGTAGTGATACCACCTCAGAAACCCAAGGAGTGGTCTGTATAAGTTGGATCTGACTCCATGGTAGTGAGTTTCATCTTGGTTTATTGTGTACTATTCTAGGAGCAAAGTCTCCAATGTGAAAAAGAAAGACAAGTTAGCAATAAATTTCATTGGAAAAACCAGGCAATAGTTACATAAATGAATGAATAACATCATGCTAGACAATGATAAATGCTTTGAAGAAAATAGTATGATATTGTTGGAGGGTGAGTTTGTTGTTCTTTAGACTAGGTCATCAGAGAAAGTGATACATTTGAGCTGAGATCTAAATTACTTAAAAAAAGCCAAGGGGAGGTCTAAGGAAAGCATCCCCAACTCAAAGACCCTACAATGAGAAAGCCAGTAGAATGGGGAGAGTGACAGGAGATAGGAGGCAAGGTAAACAGGATCTAGGTCATTTGGGACCTTCTGTGCCTGGGTAGTGCACACAATTAATGAACTTGGCTTCTAACTAAAAGGTTAGAGATTCAAATTCACCCAGAGCTGTCTCAGAAGACGGGTCCTACAATCTATTTCCAAAAATCAGCCATCGAAAACTTTATGGAAAACAGTTCTACTCTGCTACATATAAGGCTACTGCAAGTTAGAGTCAGCTCAGTGGTAACTGGTAACTGGAATACCACAGTGAGTCTATTATTTCAGAACCATTGCTTCACTGCCTGCAATGGTTTAAGAGGATAAGAACTTTCCTAATGCCTTTCTCCTGACTGGATGTAAAAATGGAGTAGGATCATATACACACAAGTAGCTTTGAGCTGTTGATACTACTAAATGATGAGCTCATGGAATGAAGTCATTGCCTCATTCATCTTTGCATCCTCAGCACCTAGCGTAGAGCCTAGGATGCAATAAGCAAATATTGTTTGGTAGCTGAGCTAGAGCATTTTCAAAATGGTGGTCGTGGACCACCTGCATCAAAGTCATCTAGGGGTGATTATTAAAAATGAAAATTCCAAGGCCCCATCCAAAGGTTAGGCATCCTGAATTTCTAGGAATAGAGCTGTTAATCCGTATTTTCAATATCTCCTGGAGTGATTCTTATGCACAGGAAATTTGAGAATTGATCTCCTTTCACTTCTCCCAATAAGTTCCCACTATATTATGAAAATCTGAGAAGCAAAAGTATTTAGGCTAATGTGTCTGTATATTGAGGAGAGATTCCTGCTGACAGCTGCATGTGTTTACACTATATTATATACTGGGTCTTAATAAGATTACATAAGCATGTCAATTTCTGACATATTTATAATTTGTCTTTATTAATTCAAGCAAAATGGGTGAAATTGAGAAATTAATTATATTTTTACTTTTGTTCTATTCTGTTTATTTGATTTTTTATTATCAAAAAAGGAAACATGAGCTTAGCTGAGGGAGATGTGGTAAGGAGCACCCCCTCTAGGCTGCTCATTCCAGAAAATCTCTTGGAAAATCCAGAGCTCAAGCAACAAACAAAACAAACAAAAACCTCACTGCCAACGCATCAATTCTGACTCATAATGACCCTGAAGGGCAAAACAGAACTGGCCCATAGAGTTTCCAATGCTGTAAATCTTTACGGAAGCAGACTGCCTCATCTTTCTCCCATGGTGCCAGTGGTAGGTTCAAATTGATGACCTTCTGCTTACCAGCTGAATGTTTTAATCACTATGTCATCAGAGCTCATGATGGCACAATTCCACCTGATCACAGAGCAAAACAAAGTCTATCATGCTTTAAGAACATACAGAGGCTTAACAGATTAATTTTTAAAAAGTAGAGGTGGGAAGATAATGTTTTGAGTTTCAAAACAAACTTGACAAGTTCTATGCAAACATTGGTGCATATTTAGGGTCATCTGGAGTTCTTGGGTGGTATAAACAGTCAATGCGCACAACCAAAATGTTGGAGATTTGAGTCCACCACAGGCATCTTGGAAAAAAGTCCGGGTGGTCTACTTCTAAAAACATAAGCGTCTGAGAACCCAGTTGTTCTGGTTACCTAGTGCTGCTCTGACAGGAATACACCACAAATGGGATGCTTGAGCACACAGGAGTTTTTTCTTTAACACTTTGGAGGCTTTAAGTCTGATTTCAAAGTGCCAGGCTCTAGGGGCTGGGTGAAAGCCCCTTAACCTTGGGCTTCAGCTCTGCCTCCTGCTTCCGGCCCACTGAAGCTAAAGGCATTTCTTCACTCAGACAGCTCTTGGCTGCTGAAACTAACAAGCCCAAGGTTGACAAGTGAAAAGGCACAGTCCCAATGTTCCCAAACCACATGGCAAGCCATTAATTCAAATCCATTGAAAGTCCCAGGGTTGGCAGAGCAAAGCAGGCTGCTGAACAATGACTCAGCAGCACGCAGGGTTCAAGCATACCATAAGCTAGAGACTGTTCCCCAAGGCTTCTCCTTATATACAGGAAGCAGGCCACAGCCCTAAGGCAGCTACTCAGCTGCTTACACTAGATTCCACCATGAAGCTGATTACCAGTCTCATCATGGGGAATACTGCATGCAGCTGCCCAGCCACTCAACCAGGCCCAGCCAAGTTAACACACAAACTTAACCATGACACCAATGGAGCACAGTTCTACTCTGATGGGGATGGAGTTATAATGGGTCATAGCTGAATTGGCAGTGACTCCCCTATTGAGTTTTTAGAAAGATATCGGAAGAAAAGATTTAGCATTAAGTCATACCATACAGTTCAAGTAAGACTATTGTTCCTGCTCCAAGTACTTGGTGTTTTTGAAAATCTTTCAAACACTGTCGACATGGAAATTGCTAAAAGTAGTGTTTCCAGGCATGAAAACAACAGACTCAGCTGGGAGGAGGGACACAACTTTAGAGATATTTTGCTATATGTATATTCCAATCGAAACAGCCAAAAAAGGAAGCTAGGAAGGTGGAAATTCCTTCATTTCATCTTCATGGTTCTTGTTTTGTTTGTGCCTTTCTGATATTTCCTTCTTTTACTGTCTTGTCAAAGCTGCATCAACCATTGCCATCCATTTCCTCTTGCTGCTACCTGTGTCCTAACAAAATCTACAATTGTTTATACTTGTGAGAAAGAAAAAAAGAAAAGACAGATTTTTTAAAAATATATGACTCTTTTAAAATTCCATCCAAAAGTACAAGGAAATGACACTAACAACTTCTACCAAGGGAATGCATAAGATGGCAGAAGAGTGAGATTTTAGGGCTTCTAACCCAAGAAATAGGGCTGCTATTTCTTGTTCCAGAGCCAACTACTTTAAACATAGATCATTTAATAAGGCCCATACTCTTTAGCAAGAGGGGAAAAAAAAAAAAAAAAAGGGGGGGGGGGGGGGGGGGGGGGCTGGGGGAATGTATTTGTATAATTTTCTAATTCTAAGTTCTATGCGTTATTACTTTTTTTGAATGACATGATCTCTGGTGCCTAAGGCACTTGACTGCTAATCAGAAGGCTGGCAGTTCAAACCAACTAGGAGCTCTTCAGAAGGAAAATTGAGCGATCTACTTCTGTAGTGATACTGCCTAGGAAACCCAAGGAGGTGTTACTATGAGTTAGGTCCAACTCGATGGCACATAACAACAATGGTTTGGTTTTCCTTACCCATTTCGAAGAGCACGAGAATTTCTTTTTCACCTTCTTTCAAAAATTTACTTCCACTGACTCCTGTGAATTTAGCCAGTGCAATTTTACTTTCTTCTTTAACCCTATATATCCTTCCAATTCTGATATTCTTACAATTTGAGAGTCTCCAGCTGACATCATGGCCAACAGAATTTTGTTTAGCCAGCACAGTGATTTATTATTATTATTATTAAATTTCAATCCATTTAGATTAATATATTCCCCATTATTTCCTATTGCCTCAACCCTGGCTGCTTCACTTATTGTACTTACCTGCTTGGACTCTGAAGGAATATTGGCAAGATCAGCTCCTCCATCTTTGTTTCTGCTTGTGCAACTGCTAAGTTTTGAAAGAGTATGTTTGTGTTGGCTGTGCAATTAAGTGGTGGTGGTGTGTGTGTATATCTTGGGTGAGAGTTTTGGAGAATAGCTATTTTTTTTTTTCTATTTTCCTATTGTAGCCAAATAAATTCTCTCATTGTAATATTTCCATAATTATTCAAGAGTAGTTTTCACATTTTATTTGTTGACATTTACCCTATAACTCCACTACATGTCTATCAGTTTGTCATACTGTGCTGATCGCCTGTTGCTATGATGCTAAAAGCCCCAATATTTCAAATACCAACAGGATTACCCATGGTGGGCAAGTTTCAGCAGATCTTGCAGACTAAGAATAGGAAGCAAGGCTTGGTGAACTACTTCGGAACATTAAAAACACTCATTGCCTTCTAGTTGATTTTCATTCATTGAGACCCTATAAGACAGAGTAGAGCTGCCCCATAAGGTTTTTGAGGTAGTGCTCTTTACAGAAGCAGATTGCCATGTCTTTTGCCCATGGAACAGTTGGTGGGGTGGAAGTGCTAAAAATTAGCCAGTGAAAACTGTATGATCACAAAAGAACATTATCTGATGTAGTGCTGGGAGATGACATCATGAAAATGGTCCATAAGGTCACCATGAGTCCAAGTCAACTCCATGGCAACTACCAACAGAAACAAGCATATAGCTCACGTACTACTTCTTACCCTCAGACAAAATCCTGGTACAACAAGTTAATCAACTGGTTATAATGTACTAGACCTTAGATAAGAAGCTCTGGTGGCACAATGGTTAAGTCATTTGGCTGCTAACCAAAAGATCAGTGGTCTGAACCCACCAGATGCCCCATGAGAGAAAGATGAGGCAGGCTGCTTTGGTAAAAATTTACAGCCTTGAAAATCCTATGGGGCAGTTCTGTCCTGTCCTATAGGACCACTATGAGTCTGAATCTATTCTATGGCAGTGGGTTTTGGTTTGGGACCTCAGAAATTTGACTATCAGTTCAGACCTTGGAATTCTGGAACTTTAGCAATAGCTGATGGCATTTCTCTACTTTAGAAATTCATTAAAAGAACATTTTTTGGGGAACGATAAAAATATATACTATGATTTGTTACAAAATAATCTGTTGAAGTATTTACCTGCAAATACATACTAATATAGAAAGCTACAAACAAGATGCTGCTTGCATTAATTAACACCCATCCTACATCACTAAGAAACCATTCACCCTCTTAACTAGGTGTACATCCTCTTCTTTCAGCACCAAGTTCTGAGCTATTTGCTGATTTTTAGTTTTCCATTCCTTAAAGCCTCATTTAGCAAATGACTTTCTTGAATCATGGCTGGTTTACCAAAAATAAAGGAGAACTTTCACATTACCTTTTTACATGGATGCCGATTCAGACTTTTGGTGCTTCCCTTCCCAGTATTCAAGTCCTGCTGTTGTTGTTGTTGTTGCTGTTGTTGTTATGTGCTGTCAAGTCGGACCTGACTCATAGCGACCCCTCCTTGGGTTTCCGAGGCAGTATCACTACAGAAGTAGATTGCCTAACCTTCCTTCTGAGGAGTGGCTGGTGGATTCGAACCACCAGCCTTCTGGTTAGCAGTCAAGTCCTAGGCACTGCTATTACTAATTTGCTCCCTGAAAGGTCTTTGCAAAGCCAAGACTAAGATAATTTTGCACCTCACCCACTACGGTTGTTTGTTATTACTGCTGTCGTTGTTGTTGTTATGTGCTGTCGAGTTGGACCTGACTCATAGCAACCCCTCCTTGGGTTTCCGAGGCAGTATCACTACGGAAGTAGATTGGCCCATCTTCCTTCTGAGGAGTGGCTGGTGGGTTTGAACTACCAGCCTTCTCATTAGCAGTTGTTATTACTAGTAAGTTTAATTCCATGTGTTCTGATTTGACTTTGCAAAATATAAGAAAATTTCCTGCTTAAAGGATACCTCAAAAATCTCTTCACTGTTTCTAACTTCAAGTTCAGCTAATTGTTTTATTATCACATGGCACCTCATTGATGCCATCCAAAATTTTATTTAACCATTACTTATCTAATTAATTGAGGGGGTATGCTACAGTTGTTGTGTGCCATCCAGTCTCTTAGCAACCCCATGTGACACATAGAACCTACCCCACAGGGTTTCCTAGCTTATAATCTTTATGGGAACAAATTACCAGGTCTTTTTTACCACGAAGCAGCTAGTGGGTTCAAACCACTGACCTTTCTGTTAGCAGCCAAGCACGTAACTATTATACCACCACCACTCCTTATGCTCACAGTAATGCTTGTGAGTTGTGAACTGGTCATGTGTATGTGTTTGACATTTTTTCTTTTTTTTATGTCTATGTGTCTCAAATAAAAGGAGCCCTACTCTCACAGTGATTAAAGTGCTCAGCTGCTATTGACAGTTTGAACCCACCAGCCATTCCTTGGGAGAAAGATGTGGCAGCCTGCTTCCATACAGATTTACAGCCTTGGAAACTTTCTGGAACAACTCTTCTCTGTGTTACAGTGTGTCTGAGTTGAGATAGACTTGATGGCAGTCAATGTAGTTATCTCAGATAAGGAACAAACAAAGGGAGAAATGAGAACAAATCTAAGGTAAGGGAAGTCTGCTCAGGTGTATCAGTTACCTATTGCTATGTAACAAATGACCACAAAATTTAGTGGTTTAGTAATTCAAGAGTTGCTAAGTTGAGTAGTTCTGGATCAAGGTCTCTTATGAGGTTGCAGTCAAGATGCCAGCCTCAGTTACAGTCATCTGATGGCTTTCCTGAGGCTAGAGGATTTATTTCCCAGGTAGCTTATTCACATAGCTGGTAAGTTGGTACTGGCTGTTAGTGTGAGGCCTCTCTAGGTTGCTTGAATGTCCTCATGATACAGCTGCTGATTTCCCCAAAGCCAGAGTTAAAGAGAGAGGATAGAGGACTGTCTTTGACATAGGATTACAAGTCACCACTGTTATTTATGCTGTATTCTGCTCCTTAGAAGTGAGTCACTAAATCCAGCCCACATTAAAGAGGAGAGGAATTAAGCTCCATCTTTGGAAGAGAGAAGCACCAAAGAATTTGTGAACATATTTTAAAGCTACCACTTTGGATTTCTATAATTTTTAACTTTTATTCCATATAGTCCACAAATTGGGGTTGATTGTCATTATTTTTCTTTGTAATTCTCAAAATGTGATCGGAAGACCTCTGTGGGAAGTATGCTTCTTCTAGATCCACAGAATAGTCTGAGATTGGACAATATTTTTCATGTTGTATGTTTTTATCATTAATTCTCAGATTGGTTACTATACTTAATAAGGCTAAAAGCCGTTTGTTAGTGTCTTATATAAAAACAATTCTAGTCTTCTCATTCATTTTGGTTAGTGGCGGTTTTTAAAAGAAAATAAATATGACTAGGTCTGTGGTTTATAAACATGGATTTTGCATCTGATCTCCTGAACGTTTGCATAAATAAAGATTCCTGGACACTAGCCCAGGTCTACTAAATTACAAGCACTGGAGAATGAGGCCCTGGGAATTATTATTTTTTCAAAGCTCTCAGGTGATTCTGCGATGGTCAATTAGACTCATGTTTGGAAACCACTGGTATACTTAACCAAATTTTCCACCAACTAAAAACACTTGAAAATGACCTCAAAAAAAAGAGCAAATGAAGGCCCTCTCATATAACCAACCTTATTTTGCTAGAGAAAGAGTTTGCTCTTGGTTTTCAGGCACTTTCCCCACATGAGTCCCCAACTAAGGATGACTGTCTGGCTCTATAGATACATTCTCAAAGGCAGAAACACTAGGGTCCGCCACAGTGGTCAGGGCACTGGCCCATAAATGCATTGTTCACGGTTTCCAGAAGACAATGACTCTCTTTCTGATTAGAATTCTCCTCCCTTTATCCAAACGCTTTCGATGTAACCAGAGGAGCATAACAATGACATGAGGGCTTGGAAAGGAAATGTCTTCATTGATTTTTATTTCATGAATTGGAGCCTCCATAGAAATGGCACAGACTTGTTTTACAGTGTCAATTTGTGAAATTGAGAGGAGCACTGTTAAAACTCATCCATTTTCCCAAAGTTTACACAATCCTAATGAATAAATCCATAGATAATGGATTGAATTCAGTGCAATTACCCTAGTAAGTAAGCCTTGTTAAAAAGAGATAAGGCAACACGCTAAAGAAAACAGCAATTTCAGCTATTAACTGGATTTCATCTGGGCTCTGATAATTCAGTATATGTATTTCCTTTGAAAAGAGAGCTTGTGGACTCCCATTATCAATATAGAGACCAGATTCTGGAGTTCACCTTTTGGAATTCCACTGCAAGGAAAAAAGACAATAATCCTGATAACCACTTTCCTAACAAGCTCAAGATCTCAGGATGTGCATTTGATGCCTAAGGCACTTGACTGCTAACCAAAAGCCTGGCGGTTCAAACCCATCAGCCACTCCTCAGAAGGAAAGTTGGGCAATCTACTTCCATAGTGATGTTGTTGTTGTTAAGTGCCATCGAGTCATTTCCAACTCATAGCGACCCCATGCACAGCAGAACGAAACACTGCCCAATCGGGCACCAGCCCCATAATCCCTGCTATACTCGAGCCCATCATCGCAGCCACCATGTCAGTCCATCTTGTTGAAGGCCTCCCCCTATTTCATCGACCCTCCACCCTACCAAGCATGACATCCTTCTCCAGGGAATGGTCCCTTCTTACAACATGACCAAAATA
>NW_006921649.1:5331201-5355355 GCF_000298275.1 Orycteropus afer afer
GGAAGGAAGGTTGGGCAATCTACTTCCATAGTGATACTGCCTCGGAAACCCAAGGAGGGGTTGCTATGAGTCGGGTCCGACTCAACGGCACATAACAACAATATATGCATTTATATTCTTGTTTTCATTCCTACCCCTATATTCAGGTTTTTATTCCTCATTGCTATATTCAGGTCTTCATCTCTCATTCTTTGTTCTCTTCAGAAAGCTCCTAAATCACATTGCCTTCTCCATCTTGTATGTTCCTATGATATGCATTTTCCAAATATGTCATCTTTCCACCTCCCTACTCAAAAATCTTCTGTTGTGTGCACTACTTGAAGTTGTGACCCAAAGGCTACTGCATGACATTTTTTTTTTTTTTTTCAGTTTTCTTTGTATTTCCATCATCGGATTCCATTATCCTCCCTAATGGTATTATATTTATGCCTTTTACATCCTTATTTCCTCATAATCTGTCATTTCTCCCACTATGACAGCATCCTATCTCTTGAAACTACAATATAGGTCCCAGTAAGCAACTTTCTAAATCTTTTGTTTCCTTCTCTCATACACACTGATCCTTTCCAACTCTGAGTTCCTGTAACAGTGGGAAGCAGTATACCCCAATATAAAGTGGTATAGTGGATAGTTAAGAAGGTAGGTATTTGAGTGAGCTTAACCAGGTTCAGATTATGGGCCTCTTACTTACTAATTGAATGACCTTGAAAAAATAACTTTTCTGCCTTAGTGTCCTTTGTAAACAGAGAATAATAATGACTACCTTTTACAAATACAACAGAGGTTAAGCAAGGATATGCAAAGCCTTTCTCAAACTCACTGCCATGAAATAGATTCTGACTCATAGTGACCCCCGTTAAGTTTCTAAGGCTGTAAATCTTTATGGAAGTAGATTGCTTCTTTCTCCCACAGAGCAGCCAGTGAGTTTGAACCACTGACCTTCTGGTTAGTAGCCAAATGGCTTACGTGCTACACCACCAGAACTCCTTATAAAGCCTTTTGCATAGTGTTATTGTTGTAGTTAATATTTTCTTCAGTTTGACCACTTGCCCTTACTCCTTTGTATTACTCCATTGTCATTGACTTTCTAACTATGTATGCTTGTGTTATCTTCCAAACATATTGACAGCTACCTAAAAGAACTTGTATCTTTGGGTCTTCCACAGTTTAATCTAGCATACAGTTTTGCATAAAATAATGATAATTTATAATTATAATTCATTAAGCATCTGAAATAAGTCAAGTACTCTGTTTGCTACCTAAACTCTTAAAACAATCTATGATGTAAATCCTATTACAATCACCAGCTTCTACATTAGAAAATTTGGACCAGGAGATCCAAGGTTTCTTAGCATATAAAATGCAGAACAAGAAGTTAAACTAGGCTAAATAGTTTAGTATTAAAATTTGACTTAGAGAAATATGTAAAGAAAACTGGGCTCAAACCTTAGTTTAACACTTTCTAGATGTGTGCTCTTGAGTGAGTTACCTAATCTCAATAAACTTTGGTTTCTCCATCTGTAAAGTCAGAATATTAATAGTGTTTGCCTCGTAAGGTTACTGTGAGGATTAACTTAACTAAGTTAATTAGGGTCCCTGGCATCTACTAAAGGCTCTATACATGTTAATTACTAATATTTTTAAATTATGCCTGTAAAACTCATGCTTTATGCATAATACCTTGTTGATACACATTGTTGTTATGTGCTGTCGAGTCAGACCCGACTCATAGCGACCCCTCCTTGGGTTTCCGAGGCAGTATCACTATGGAAGTAGATTGCCTCATCTTCCTTCCAAGGACTGGCTGGTGGGTTTGAACCGCCAGCCTTCTGGTTAGCAGTCAAGTACCTTAGGCACTATGCCACCAGAGCTCCAATACATTGGTACACATTTTTTCAGTTGTTTGGTTTTGAACTATAGTCTCTCTGGAGCAAGATAGATGAAATAAGTCATAGAAAAATCAAGACTGAGCAGGTACATGAATTGACTTCACCCTAGAACATAAACCAGGATGGTGCTTTTCAGACTCTGAATAGTTTCCAGGCTTATGATGGGGTGATAATAACATCCCATGCTCACCTTTGCAGTGTCCAGTAAATACACATGTCTGCTTTTCTCATTGTTATATAGAGAGTAAACTACATTAAGGCAATAAAACTCTCTGGGATTTTGGAAAATGTTACACTTCTTGTGCCTTATGGTACCACCCAGAGTGTGTTATAATCATCCAGAAATGCACTGCTTGTTGTATCTTGTTGAGATTCAGTCTCTATTTAGGAAAAAAAGAAAAAAGAGCAAGAAGTAGGATAATGCTATAGGAAATCCAAATGCACTTTTTGGAGTGTCTTAGAGGGGCAAGGCAACATATAATTTCAGTGACCATTGACAAGCCCCCCCCCCAAAAAAACTTCAACTAAACATTAACACTTCACAAAACATTTATTATTTAAAATAGGATCAGCATTCCTTTCTTTTAAAGCCAAACTGGAACAGTATTCTAGTAATCCAACCTTAAAGAGTGACACTACTAAAAGGAAAATTAGTATATACACATAATTACATGGGTTTATGTCTGTGAATAACTTTTCTCTATAGAGGAAGCCCAAATTGGGAAAATATTTACCTAAGACAAAGTGAAGAAGGGAATGGGTTTATTTCTGGTCCATCTAGGGAAGTGCTCTCCACTGTCCTCATGTAAGTAACAGTGTCTTGGATCACTGGCCTCCATCTTGGGTCACTCCTTCATCACAGTACTTGTTTTTGTTGTTATTCTTTCCTTCCTTCCTTCTTTCTTTCTTCCCTCTCTTCCTTTCTTCCCTCCTTCCTTCCTTCCATAGGTATGCATTGAGCATGTACTATGTGCAATACACTGTTACAGCACTTTGAGATACAAGACAGATGAGATCCCTACCTTCTGACTGATGGCATTATAATTGGAAAGTCAGTCAGTAAGTTTGTAGGTAAATAAACACAATAATTTCAGCTAGAGTGGTGCTATGAAGAAGAAAAATGAAGTAATGGGATAGAGAATGACAGGAAAATAGTGTGCATGGTGCTATTTCATAGAGGGTGGTCAGGGCAAGTCTCATTGTGAGTGTGACATTTTAACTGAGACTTGAATGATTAAAAAGAGCCAGAATGGAAAAATTTGGAATATTCAGGGCAGAGGGAATAACTAGAGCAAAAGTCCTTAATATAGAAGCCAACCGGGCATGTCCAGAGATGAAAGAAGTTAGTCACGGCTGAAGAGTAGTGAGTAAGGAGGAGAATGTAGAAGATGATGTAGACAGTGGCCAGATCATATATGGTCTTGTAGACGCTAATGTGGAGTCTGAGGGAGCTCTTTATTGCCCAGGCAGCAGGGAGCCTTTGAAGGCATGCAATGTGCTAACTTTCACTGAGCATTTATCATATTTCTACTACTGTCCCAAACACCATCATCATTTATTTAATTGACACCAGTATTATAACACGTATTTTACAGACAGCATAAGTACATTGCAGAGAAGTGAAATGATTTCCCAAGGCCACAGAGCTGGTAATTAATAGACTTAAAATGTCAGCCTAAGGGTTTGTCTGACTCCCAGCCCATGTAGTTTTGTTTTACCCTATCTCTCTGTCCTAGGAAATTGCTGAATTAATCCTACTGTGTCAATCCATCTCATCAAGGGTCTTCACTGATGAATTTAGCTTCCAAAGATCCCTCCATTTTCTCTATATCTACAGCTGCCACCCCATCCAAGCTACCATCAGTGATCATCTAGATGCTCCTTGGAATACCAGCTGTTTTCTCTGTATCCACTAAAGCTTTGCCAATCATTTATTAGCCAGATCAATCATTTTCAAGTTGAATCATTATAACTATTCTACTTATATCACTCATTATTGCCTTCTCATTGTCTTTAAAATATAAATATAATTGCTTAACTTGGTCTATAAGGCATGGCTCCTAATTCAGACTCAGTTTAGCCTCTTAGCTCCTGCCCAATGGACTTCTTCCCTTTCTTATCAGAATTGCTTCTATCAACCATAGGACCCAATTTACCTTTTCCAAGAATGTGCTCTCCAAAAGCTCCCTCCCTACCTTTTACCCTTTAATTTATATTTCACCTTCATATTTTTCTTCAAATTCCATTTTCTCCAAAAAAGCCCTACCCAACCCCTCTACTCCCTACCCCCTGTCAGGATGTCTCTCATACATGGTCATAAACACTCTGGCATCTTTTTCATAACCCAGAATATAGATTATAATTATATTTATCCATCTGCTTGTTTATATGCCCCTCTCATGTCATTATAGGGCAATAATGTCAGGAACTAGGTTGGTTTTGCTCACCATTGTTCATTAGTCCTTCCCATGATGCTGGCACATAGAACATGTTCAACAAATACTTACAGGTACTGGCAGACTCTCTTCACACTTTCCCAAATTAGTGACTGTAAATGGGTCTAATTATGCCATCACACTCCTGCAACAATCAAGTGAGGGATTTGAATAGCTCCTGTGGATGTTGCCTTACTCAGACTCTCAGCCTCCAAGTAGGGCCCACTTGAGCGTGCTCTAGAGGCTCCCTCTCAAGGAGCATCTGAAATGGAAAGTTTTGGCCAATAAGCATTACTAGTCCCACTGATCATGATGGCATGTGGGACAGAACGTCCAGGACCTAAAGAGACTAGGCAACCCCTTGAGAAATAGGAAGCTCTTAGGGAAAATTGGTCTGTATTCTTCATGAATAAAATGTCCTGTTACAAAATATGTGAATTTATATAAACGTAATAAAATACCAAAGTGACAGTAGAGATTCAATAAATCTCAGCACTACGTGTTGAAACAGCTATTTAATACATATCTGTAAGGCAGCCACTGGAGCCATATTTGAATTTGTTTTACCCAACTGAGAAAAATAAATCATTTAGGAATCCTGAAGTACCCAAGTTTTTCATCCTTTTCTTTAAAAGCAGTTTCTTTGCACACATATAGATAACAGACATGCATACACACACAATGTGCATAAAGGTATTTAGAGTATCCAGCATAATACATACCAAAGAGAAAGCACTGTAAAAATCTAGCACTTTTTGCTCATCATATTAGAAAAAAATACTTCAAGAAGGGAAGTGCCCTACTCTTGATTACCTTGACAAAAAGCATAAACAAAACTAAACAAAAAGAGAAGTTCATATTGCTTGAAAAGCTTATTTTATTTCCTTGAAGTGTTATTTCTCTGCCATTACCTTGTATCGTTTAGTAAGGTAAAATTGTCGGAGATTTTATATTGCAAATGGAGAGCTAGTAGAGGGAGAAATTGAGGATAACCACAAGGTTTTGGACTGTACAATAAGTGTCCATAATTGAGGTACAGTTCACAAGTTAAAGAGCAAATCTAGTAGAAAATAGAAGTTTAATTTTGGTTATTTTGGATTTGAGGTCTTGGTGATATGTGTGTGGTAACGTCTGAATGGCAGTGGGTAAAGTTCAAGCTGGAGCTAAATATTTGGTATCCAACTACTTTTATGGAATACTCATAGCCACAGCAAATGTAAAATTGCAAACTTGAGTTTGTTGTGTAAGTAATTTTAGAATATGTATATTTATCAGCTCCACTGCTCACCACAAGACAGGAGTTTCAAGTCCAACCCAGAGGACACTCAGAAGAAAGGCTTGGCAATCTACTCTGAAAAATCAGCTATTGAAATCTGTGTGAGCACATTTCTACCCTGACACACATAGGGTACCATGTCTCAGAATCAACTCAATAGCAACTCATTAGATTCATCAGATGTGACACCTCTACTCAAAAAGCTTACCCTCCTTTCAAGTTATGAGATAGACTTGTCAACACAAGTTCAAAAAGTTTTGAGAAGAAAAAATATTTATCTACAGTAGTTGGCAAACACATCTGGGGGAAAAAACAGTGAAGACTTCAATTGGCCCTTGAAAAATGAATGGAATTAAGAGAAGAAAGTAGAAGACATTCAGGAATAATTAGAACAAATCATTCAACTATTCTTGAAACCATATGGTAAATTCTGGATTTAATCCAAGCAAATTTACTTCATAGCATCAGGTAGATATTCATTTGAGCTCTGCAAGTGTTGGTTTAAAAGATCTTTCTAAATCAGAACTGAATTGGTGGTGCAAATCAACTTAATTCTTGTGTACTTAGCATGGCTCCTTGAAATGTAGTCCTAACAGATTACACTCTTCCTTTCCCTCCTTTTATTTCCTTCTTTCTTGTTCTATTTATCTTGCTTTGTCTTGGCACGAATATTAATTAATCACCTTATATGGTCCTGGTACTGTACCCTCTTAAAAGTACAGTTCTTCAAAAGAGAAGTTTGATTAATCAATGAAAATACATCCCTAGAAATACATCTCCAATAACATAGTAGATCATTTTGTTGTCTCTATGTGAAGGGCAGTATTTTTTTATTACCAACTGCAATTTTGCTTTGGTTCATTGACTCAATCCCAAGAGAGAAATTTCCTTCTGTTATCAGGAATGGTTGGGCTTTTCCTGAACAATTGGTTTGTTTCTGTTTATGAATACCATGGGTGTAGTAACTCCATGTGCTTCCTTTTTGAGTTGTTTGCTAGAAAACTTGGTCTTAGAAACAAGTTGTGGCTCAGATATACTGAATCATAAATGCCAGGGATGGTACATGAGATTCAAAAGAGATCGACATGTGATTTCCAACCTAGGAGTCTGAAAATCATGGCTTTTGGTTCCGTTTTTAAGACACTGACAGTTTGTAATGGGTATTCGGCCAATAATTACATTTGAATATAGCCTCAGGAAGCATATACAGATAACTGTTACAGGCAAGGAATTCTGCTGATATTTGGCATGGACTTTGCAAATAACCTAAGTGTTAAAATCCCACAAACTTCGAGAATATGTCTAGAGAATCAGAAATTCTCTTTGTGGAGTCTTAATGGGTGCTTAAAAGAATTGGGTTAACTATTTATGTGAAGGAAGACCAGGCTATCTACTTCCGTAGTGATACACCTCAGAAACCCAAGGAGGGGTCGCTATGAGTCAGATCCGACTCAACAGTGGTGAGTTTGGTTTTTGGTTTATTTTTTTTTTTCATACCAAGAACATAGAAGGGACTCCATAAATGTCTGTTGACTTTCATGGATATATATACATATATATATATATATATATATATACACACCATAGTGACCCCTCCTTGGGTTTCCAAGGCAGTATCTCTACAGAAGTAGATTACCCAGTCTTCCTTCCAAAGAGTGCTGGTGGGTTTGAACCACCAGCCTTCTGATTAGCAGTCAAAATATATAATAAGAGGCACAAAAAAGTTAAATGACTTGATCACGGTCATCCAACTACTTAGGTGAATTAACCACCACTGGTGCTAAGCCCCACATGTTTTGACTCATAGTCCAATGTTTCCTCTGCAGTACGAACTTCATAAAGGAAATTGATGGCTCTCTAAATAAAGTTCTTTTACCATGTACTTAAATTTAAGCAATCCCACTTGAATTTCCTAAGTTCTACAATTTACTCAGCCAGAGAGAAACTGTTAAACAAACCTTCAGAGTATTAAAAGCCTCCTCAAAGCATTTATTTGTCCTTAAAAACTGTTGTTGTTGCAGTCATAGAGATGTGCACCAAATAGGAAAATTTATATAGTAACCATCAGATTTAGGCACTGGTTTTAGTTAATGGGTCCATGGTTACGTTTTTGGAAATCAGAATGTCATGGGATATTGACATATTAAAAATAGTAGCATTGCCATTGTCTGAAGCAGTGTTTCCCAGTGTCGTGCAGGAAGTAGCTATTGAAGTTCTTTTCACTCATTTGATCTCATCTGTGTAAAATGTGTGCATTCAGTACCATATGTAATATAGTGTGTGCAATGAAGCAGTATATAAGGTATAAATACACATATAGTATACAATTTTCTTTTTCTAAATTAATATTAACATGTGAGTAAAAATAAATTTCCAGACCACTGAGATAGTTCTAAATACTGATTGTTCTATTATTTCTACCCAAGATAGCTCAGAGACAAGAGCCACCACAGTTTCTCCCTCCTTCCCTGCCCACTTTCTCCTTTTTTTCCCCCCTTCTCTAAGAATGTTCTCTAAAGACATATCTGTATTCTCAACAGACCAAGCTCAAAGAAGCAGTACTTTTGAAGTTGAACCAACCACCAATCACATAGTAAGTTCAAAGACTTTCAGCCATCCGCCAAGCTCAAAAGCCCTATGGACACTTTATTTCAAAATTTTGTCTGAAATATCATCGTAATTTCCCTAAGAATTTTGATTCTTACTGATTAAACCAGTGTTGTTTTGTTTGTTGGTTGAGCAGACACTCACCAGGAGTTTGAAAACTGTGGCAAAAAATACATGAGGAGAGGTTTTTGTTTTATTTTATTTTTCATTTTCCAGTTATTTTAATGTATGTTTCAGCCTACTTAAAAATAATAGCCTACTCCTGATGACAGTTGACTCATTAAAAAAAAAAAATTTAACTCACCTTCTCACATATTCAAAAGCTAAAGGTTTTTGTTTTGTTTTTTGGCTTAAATAAATAAATAAATATTTAGCTGATTATGGAAAATACTAAGCATACAATAATTAGATTTAAGAGGATTCTCTTGGAGATGCAATTTAAAAATTCTAAATACATGATACACACTTCTGTGAAAAGCATAATAATCACCTATACAATTAGCTAAATGATTCTCTTGAGTTCAAGAATATAAATTGGTGAGTGGCTATCTGAATTAATCAGATAATTTCCATGTTTTACTTTGGGATGTAGACTTCTAAAAATATTGCTTTGTGGGTTTTAGTTTCAATAATAGCTCATTGAAATGGAAGGAAAAAGTTGATTTACTCCATGCTTCAGTGCCTTAATGTTCTGTCTGATTTTTGAAGGATTTAGCACTATGACTCAGAGAACCATGGAGAAGATGGAAAAGTCTAGCCAGAACCTTACAGGATTCATTCACTCATTCATTTCATTCATTATTTACTTAATGTTTATTAAATGCTTATTCTACATACAGTCATGTATGCACCTTATGGACTCATACATGAAAGTTGTGATTGCTAATTTATAAAATAGCAATCTAAAATGTTAGAACTGTCATTTGACATATAAAAAGAATAATACAGAATTCATGTAAGATTGTTTATTTCCTCTAATTTATTTTTAGGAGCTCTGGTAGCATAGTGGCTAAAGCACTTGACTGCTAACCAGAAGGCTGGAGGTTCAAACCCACCAGCCACTCCTCGGAAGGAAGGTTGGGCAATCCTACTTCCATAGTGATACTGCCTCGGAAACCCAAGGAGGGGTCGCCATGAGTTGGGGCCGACTCGACGGCACACAACAACAACAACGACTATTTTTAAGTACTTTCATTGCATGTAATAATAAAATAACTACCACTTATTTAACTATCTTTGAGGCAAAATGCTAGGCATTTTAGATTTACTCTAGTGTTTTCAACTGTCCTACAAGGTTAACGTGATGGCACAGCATAGTAGATCGGGGATTGGCCTCTAGAGCCACGTTGTCTGGATCCAAATTCTCACTTGGTCCTCTTAACATCTGAGTGGCCCATGACAGGATTATGAATCTCTCTTTGCCTCTGCTGCTTATTTGCAAAATGGGACAATAAAAATTACACACCTATGTCATAGGTCTATTAAGACATAGATTAGTAATTGGCACATAGGACATTATTAAGTATTTGATATCACTATGATTGTTGCTGCTGATATCTGCACTTTAATTGTTGAGAAGTAATAGTATTAAAAAAAACAGAGTTTATTTGATATTGATTTTATCTGGAATGGGGTGAGACAAGTCTTTTCCAAGAGGATATGTTCATTTGATCCTTAAAGGTTGGGTGGGATTTCAATCCAAATAAGGAAAGACATTCAAGGGAGAAGGAATGAAATGGGTGTAGGCATGAATATATTAAAGTTCAAAGTAAATGTGAGGTGTCTGGAATGAAAGATGTATAAAAGATGTTGAATATTATGATTTGGTCTATATAGTCGTAGCAGGTTATGTATGTGTGTGTTAGAAAATTCATTGGCTGTGATAACACCTTGATTGTCAAGTTATCGTATTCTTTATTTAATTTTTCTCATTAGATAATCTTAGCATTTATCAAAATTTGATATGAAAAGAAGCCACATAAATAAAGGAAACCACTCAGGTACAATTAATCACTTTATTTCACTCATTAGTATCCTAAGCCAGGATAGCAGCCATCAGTTAAATAAAACAGAAGTTCAACTGAGATCAAAATTACTAACCCAGGCCCTGTATTAATTTTCTACTCTTCTGTTAATAAGAAGTTATTTGGCTTATACTTGACTATATTTCAGGGACACCTATTGGCACAGTGGTTAAAGTGCTTGGCTGCGAACCAAAGATCTGTTGTTTGAGCCTACAAACAGTTCCATAGGAGAAAGTCTGCTTCCATAAAGATTTACAGCCTTGGAAACTCTATGAGTCAGTTCCACTCTGTCCTATAGGGTTACTATGATTTGGAATTGACTTAAAGGCCATGGGTTTGGTTTGGTTTGGTATATTTCTTCCAATTTATAAAGTGTAATAAATGAATCACCAAGAAGGATTCGTTGTCAGCTATAAGACAGAGTGTGAAGGATGAAGCACTCCTGTCTTCGCCTGATGTCAGTTGATCTATTAAATTAACAAGCATATAGATAGATTATTTAAAGATCAATTTAGGCAAGAATTGCTTTCAAATGAATACATCAGGCATCAAGCCTGTTTTCTGAGATCGTTCTGTAATTGGAATACATATTACAAGCAACTTCTCATCACGGAGCTCAAGCAGTTTCAATCAGGAAGCTTTGCTCTTCCTGCAAAGTGTGTGAAAATCAAAAACGAGCAGATCCACTTCATTATGTATAATGAAGAGATCTGTAGTTACTCTGTAAGTAATTGCGGAAAAGAATGGCTAGAAAAATGTTCCTTGCTCACATTACTGGCACGGGGCTAACATTTCCCTCTTACAAAATCCTTTCAGCATGAAAGTTTTGGAATTAAGTTCCTAATAAACTTAGAAAGTCCAACAGCTGTGAGTAATTATGATACAAGCATATCAATCCATGTGCAAACAGATTTATTCCGTAAGCTCCAATCCTCTTGCTAACCCTTCACTGCAATAATTAAGCACACTCTAATGAGTTTGCTAGCAATTTCCATATGATTTTCCCCCTAATTATTATTTGGGTTGCCCATATTTATAAGACTTAGTAATATCCTTAAAGTATCAATGGTGAAGTCACAATTTGGAATGGTATATTAATTTGAATTTCTTATTCACATGCTAAATAAGCTAGAGGAAAACACTTATTAAAAGGTCAAGGATTTTAAAATTGGTTTTTATGTACCTGTGGACTCATTTTATACCCTTATTCATTTTCCATAGAAGTAATGTAATGAGTCATCTTATTGGTTATGTCCTTTGCTGCTTTAAGACTTCAAATTTTTATGATAGCCTTTGAGCTTCTGAGTGATCTATGTCCACCTACAATTTGGACCTTTTCTCTTGCTTATTCACATTTCCAGAATATTGGCTTTCTTCCTATTTCTCAAACAGAGAAATAGGACTTACCTGAGGGCCTTTGCATATAAAACAGCTCTGCCTGAACTCCCTTTCTCTTATCATTTCATATGGCTAAAAACCAAAACAAACTCACTGCCACTGAGTCGGTCCCGACTCATAGTGACCGTGCCTTGGGTTTCTGAGGCAGTATCTCTATGGAAGTAGATGGTGCAGTCTTCCTTCTGAGGAGTGGCTGGTGGGTCTGAACCACCAGCCTTCTGGTTAGAGTCAAATGCCTTAGGCACTACACCACCAGAGCACCCTTTTATCAACAAGTGTTCACTCAGATACCATTTTCAAAAAAAACTTTTGATTGTGACCTGGGTAAAATTTTACAAAGCAGATTGATTTTACATGCAACAGTTTTGTTTTATGAAACTGAATACATAACCACAGTGTAACCTCTCCCTCCATTTCTTCCCTGCAGTTACCCTTTCCTTGTGTCCTTCTTGCCTATGCACTCCCACCTCCCTTTGTTCCTGTGCAGATGCTGCCCTTCTGATCTCCCATGGTTGACTGTTCTAGAGAAGTGCATCTCCCTGGTGTAGTTGTTCAGCTCATAGTTCTGTTTATTGTTTGGCTGAAAGTTAAGCCACAGAAGTGAGTTCAATTCCAGACCCAAAAGGTGACTCAGGATTATAGTCTTAGGAATTTCACAAGTCTCTGTCAGACCAGTAAACCTGGTCTTCTTTTTATGTTTTTTAATTTTGTCCACATTTTCTCTCCCACTCTGTCTAGGATCTCCAGTTTTAATCCCTTTCTGAGTGTTTGGCGTTGGTAGCTGGGCACCATCTAATTTTTCTGGTCTCAGGGCTATTTAGGCTGAGGTTCTCATCGTTCACTAGTTCTCTGGGCTAACTGTTTTGATGTATATTTTATTTTTTTCATTCTTTTTTTGTTCTGGATGAGGAGAGGCCAATAGTTGCAACTTAAATGGGCACTCACAAGCTTTTTTTTGTGTACTTTGTTGTGCCAATTGAGCTTGATGTCCTCCACAACCATGGTCCCGATCCCACAGGCACAGCAACTCACTCCCTCAAGGTGCTTAGTTGTAGGTAACAAGTTATCTCAACTTTATGCCTGTTACCTTTATACTGCATGTGGACATTTTTATAGTACATACAAATAATTATAAGGTGATCTGGTGCTTCTGTGGTTAAGGCATTGGACCAAAATTTTGGCAATTCAAACCTGCTAGCTGTTCTGCTGGAGAAATATGAGGCATTCTGCTTCCATTAAGATTTACAACTCTGGAAACCTAATGGGAGTTGCTATGAGTCAGAATTGACTCAATGGCAGTGTTTTACTTTTTCCCTTGGTTTACAAATATGTATGTAGGAATATCATTTTCTAAACCTACGTATGGTCAGATATCATTTTGTTGGGGAGAACTCTGACTCTCTTAGCTATGGTGGTACTTCAACTACTCACTCTTCTATTAACTCACCCAACAATATTTTTAAAAAATCTCATCACTATTTTGAATGTGTTTGGTTATTTACTTATATATTTTCCTATCCCTTCTCCCACCTAGAATATAAGCATCATGACATGGAACGCTGTCATGTCAGGTATCTTGTTCGTTTGCTTATCTGCAGGACCTAAAACAGTGCTTATTATGTAATAAGCACTTGAATACTTCTATAATGAATGAATATTTAAGTGAATAAGATGGATCAAGAAGAAAGCTCAGCTATCTGGTCTACCACTTATTTTATAACTGAGTGAATTGAAATCTGTTTGCATCCATGAGTTGTCACCAAAGGATATATCACATTAGAGGAGACCTAAGAAATTAAATCCCAAGTTTCCAAATTCCAAATTCTTGGTCCAATGCTCTGTCAGTGTGATATTTACTTTCGTTTTTATCTGTCTGGTTATAACAATTGAAACATACATGTACACACATGATATGTGTACTTCTATAATTTAAAGATTTTGAGGAAAATCAGAAATCAAACAAATTTTAACACTTTCCAGCCATATGATCAAGTTATTTAACCTCCTTTGCTTTGGCTATTTCATCTGTAATGTAGGAATAGTAATAATATAATTTTATTGTTGTTGTTCTTTGATATCTAATCCATTCCAATTCACAGCACCCCTATAATGCAAAGTGGAATGGCCCCATATTGTTTCCTGTCCTGTAATTCTTATGAGAACAGATCTCCAGATCTTTTCTCTCAAGGAACTACTTGAGTTTGAACTACCAATCTTTCAGTTAACAGCCAAGTGCATTGCACCAGCAGGGCTCCTTCAATAATTTCCTAGCCATGCCCAGTCAAGTGGTTGTGAGAATCAAGTAATATGAAATTTGCAAAATTGCTTTAATTTACAAATTTAATTTGAAATGATAATCAAGACCCGTGTATCACTTAGTAACACAATGAATGTAAAGCAGAATGAGACTCTTTGTCTTTGTTGGTTTACTTTCAAATTTGTTCAGTTGCTGAAATTCTAGAGAAATCCCAAAACGTCATCATTAATTATGAAGAAAAGCAAGTGAAATATATTCTTCTCTAGATGCATCTTTCTTCTTTCCTTTAAGGCAGTGATTTTCAGAGTGGTCCCCAGTTAGCATATTGGCATCATCTGAAAACTTGACAGAAATGTAATCTCTCTGGTGGACCCCAAATCTCCTAAAGTGGAAGCTCTAGGGGTTGACCAAACAATCTGCATTTTAGCAAACCCTCCATGGAATTCTGAGGCACACTCAAGTTTGAGAACTGTTGCCTTAAATGATTTATTATGGTAAAAAAAATTGCTAATTTTCATGATAGGAAGCCTTACTATATTATTGCACATGTTAATAGAAGTTCATTGTAAAACCTAAAAGTCAAAATTAATCAAAGAATGCCAGCTAATTATTTCCATGAGAGAAGGCTTACAGAACCACATAAACTTTGGTTACTTGTTGCCATAATGAGATACCTCAAAAAAAAAAAAAAAAAAAAAAACCTCACTGCCATGGAGTCAATTCCAACTCATAGTAACCTCCTTTGAGTTTCTAAGGTGGTAAATCTTTATTGAAGTAGATTGTCCAGTCTTTCTTCTGCGTGGTGGCTGGTGGGCTTGAACCATCAACCTTCTGGTTAGCAGTCAAATAACCATAGGCACTACACCACCAGAACTCCTTATAATGAGACAGGAGACCAATAATTTATAACCTATGTATTATGGCTTACTGTAGAAGGCTGTCATTATAATTACAGAGCCACCCCTTCCAATTAAGCAGTTCACTGAGGAAGTAGAGAATTTATCAGATGGCTCAGGGTGGGAAAAAAAAAAAAAAAAATGCCCACATTTAATTTCCTTGAAAAGATGGTCACTCACTTTCTATCCTAGGATTTTTTGTTTCATCTCTCAAACAGTTCTTTTTGGGATTGACAAGGGAACAGAATGTACTACTATAAAGGTTTGCTAAGACTTATGAAGATGGTAGGAGTTACTACATCAAAATCAATTTTAATTTTGATAAATAGATACTAGAGCCAAATCTGTTCACTTCATTTGCAAACTTGGTGAACCTGAGCTAGTTAGTTAACTTTCTGCCTCTGAGCTTCAGCTTCCTTACCAGTGAAAAGAGAGTGGTAACACCTGCTTCAGAGAATTGTGAGGAGTAAATGAAATTATGTGTTACAGACCTACCGGCCCATCACCATGCCTTGCACAAAAATGATACTCACTCACTGGTGGCTTCCTCTTTTCCTTCTGCCCTAGGTAAAAAGCAATAAATAGATCTTTCTCAAGCTCTACACCTTTTTTTCTCTTTGACTACACCTCTGGTTTCCAAAATAACAAGTACTGAGGAAGAGGAGACAATAAATGGGGGAAGAGGGACATAATCTCAAAGCATTCAGTTTAGGTGTTGGCATAAACAGTGTTTATAAAATGAACTCCTTTCAGCTGAGACATCATACTGTACACAGTTGACAGAAAGACTTAAGTAGCTATCCTTAAGATGTATTAAACACTCAACAAGTCTCTTTTTTTTTCATTTCCACCCTCATGCTTCCTACACGCAACTGTGTGCATGTATGTTTCTACATGCCATGTACTGATGCACAACAAATAAGTTATTAACTTATATTATCTGTATACTAAAAAGCTGTTATTTATTATCATTCCTGTAAAATTTAGTGAGAGTATCATAGCAGGGTTTAAAATAAAAGAATTTAAGACAGAAAAGAAAAACTGATAGAATTCAAAAGGGATTGGACATACATCATTCAATAGAGGAATGATGGCAGTTGAGTAACATGCCTAGTAAAACTAATTGTAATGGAAGGTTTCAAAGACTTATCTCCTGAATATGAATTTATACATTAAGTTTACGAATATTAAGCCCAGTCAGTATGCATGTAAGGACAGGGTATGTGAGAAAGAGAAAGAGGGTATGTAAGGAACAATGTCTTTTAAGGAGGAGAGTGCCAGAAACTGCTTCTACAAATAAATTGCAAGGCTTTATATGACATATAGCAATGTCATGGTGCTCAGTGAATAAGTTTAAACCATCAGAGTTCCCACAGAAATTGTTCCTATGTCTGACCTGTAAAGTAGGATGTGACTCTGTGATGACACAGAGCACAAAGTTTCTCCTTCAAACACCCTGCCCTGCAATTATTTTAAAATCATCAATGTATGAATAACAGCTTCTGTTTTTATTTTTACAGATTTATTGAGATATATTTTATAAACCATATAATTATTCCTTTTCAAGCATACAATTCAATGATCTTTAGTAACTTTACTGAGTGGTGCAAGCATCATCATAAATGAGTTTTAAAATATTTTCATTCCCCTAGTAATATCCCTTATGGCCATTTACTGTTAATTTCCATTCCCATGCCAAGCCCCAGGCAATCACTAATCTACTTTCCATCTCTATAAATGTGTCTTTTCTGGGCATTTCATATAAAAAGAATCTTGCAATATTCCATTGTGTTGCTTGTGTCTTACTTCTTTCCCTTGTCTTAGTGTTTTTGATGTTTATTTATGATATAGCACAAGTCAATAGTTCATGACACTTTATTACTGAATAATATTCCAACAGCTTCTATTAAAAATAAAAAAGACTTATATTTATTTATTTACATTTTTATTAAAACTGAGGGGAAAACAGAGGTTTTCAAAGCAGAGTAAGATAGACGAAGATTCAGAGTAGTGGTTTGTTATCTATATCTCATGCCATGGCTTTGTTTGATTGTACTTTATTTCTCATTTATTCATTCATCTTATAAAGAAAATACGTGTAGTGTTGCTTCCACTACGGCAGAAGAGTGCCTCCTCAAAGTAGAGTCGACCTTAACAGAGTGGATGGAGTAAAGCTTTTAGGACTATAATTTGCGGATGGGACACAACTCAAAATGGGAAGAAACAGCTGCAAACATCAATTAATATTTGGAATGTGGAATGTACAAAGTATGAATCTAGGAAAAATGGAAGTTGTCAAAAATGAAATGGCATGCATAAAGATCAACATCCCAGGCATTAGTGAGGTGAAATGGACTGATATTGGGAGTTTTGAATCAGACAATCATATGGTCTACTATGCCAGGAATGAAAAATTGAAGAGGGCACTGCATTCATCAACAAAAACAACATTTCAAGAGTTATCCTGAAGTACAATGCTGTCAGTGATAGGATAATACCCATACACCTAGAAGGAAGATCAGTTAATATATGACTATTATCCAAATTTACGCACCAGCCACCAAAGCGAAAGATGAAGAAATCGAAGATTTTTACCAACTTCTGCAGTCTGGAATTAGCAAAATATGGAATCAAAATGTAATGAGTATTGCTTGTGATTGGAATGTGAAAGTTGGAAACAATGAAGAAGTATCAGTAATTGGAAAATACGTCCTTGGTGATAGAAATGATGCCAGATATCTCATGATAGGATTTTGCAAGACCAACAACTAATTCATTGCAAATAACTTTCTTCAACAACATAAATGGTGATTATACACATGGTTCTTGCCAGCTGGAATACACAGAAATCAAATTGAGTACATCTGTGAAAAGAAGCCATGGAGAAGCTCAACATTATCCATCAAAACAAGGCCAGGAGGTGACTATGAAACAGATCATCAATTGCTCATATGCAAGTTCAAGCTGAAGCTGAAGAAAATTAAAACTAAAATTAAAATTAAAAAATTTAAATTTAAATTAAAAGTCCACTAAAGCCAAAATATGACCTTGAGTATATCCTACCTGAATTTAGAGACCATATGAAGAATAGATTTGACACATTGAACACCAATGACCAAAGACCAGATGACCTGTGGAATGCCATCAAGAACATCATACCTGAAGAAAGCAAAAGGTCACTAAAAGGACAAAAAGGGAAGAAAAGACCAAAATGGATGGAAGAAGAGACTCTGAAACTTGCTCATGAACAGAGAGTAGCTAAAACAAAAGGAAGACATGTTGAAACAAAAGAGTTGAACAGAAGATTTCAAATGGTGGCTCAAGAAGACAAAGTAAAGTATTATAATGAAATTTGCAAAGATCTGGAATTAGAAAATCAAAAAAGAAGACCATACCTGGCATTTCTCAAGCTGAAAGACCTAAAAAAACAGCTTTGAATCACAATATTGAAGGATTCTATTGGTAAAATATTGAATGATTCAGGAAGCATCAAAAGAAGATGGAAGGAATACATAGAGTCACTGTACCAAAAATAACTGGTCAATGTTCAGTCATTTCAGGACACAGCATATGATCAAGAACCAATAGTATTGAAGGAAGAAGTCCAAGCTGCACTGAAGGAATTGATGAAAAACAAGGCTTCAGTAATTGATGGAATACCTATTGAGATATTTCAATGAAGGGTTGCAACTGTGGAGGTGCTTACTCATCTATGCCAAGAAATTTGGAAAACAGCCACCTGGCTAATCAACTGGAAGAGATCAATATTTGTGCCCATTGTAAAGAAAGGTGATCCAACAGAATGTGGAAATTACCAAACAATATCATTAATATCACATGCAAGTAAAATTTTGCTGAATTCAAAAATGGTTGCAGTAATATATTGATAAAGAATTTCCAGAAATGCAAGCTGGATTCAGAAGAAGATGTGAAACTAGAGATATCATTGTTGATGTCAGATGGATCTTGGCTGAAAGCCAAGGATACCACAAAGATGTTTACTTGTGTTTTATTGTCTATGTGGACAACTTAACTGTGTGGATCATAATAAATTGTGGATAACATTGCAAAGAATGGGAATTCTAGGCTACTTTATTGGACTCATAAGGAATTTGTGCATACATGAAGAGGCTGTTGTTCTAAAAGACTAAGGGAATACTGCATGGTTTAAAATCAGGAAGGGCGTGCATCAAGGTTTTATTCTTTCACCATACTTAGTCAATCTCTATGCTGAGAAAATAATCTGAGAAACTGGACAATATGAAGAGGAACATGCCATCAGGATTGGGGGAAGAGTCATAAACAACCTGCTATGTGCAGATAACACAACCCTGCTTGCAGAAAGCAAATAGGGCTTGAAGCACTTACTGATGAAGATCAAAGACTACAATCTTCAGTATGGATTATACATCAACATAAAGAAAATAAAAATCCTCACAGCTGGATCAATATGCAACATCATGATAAATGGAGAAAAAATTGAAGTTGTCAGAGATTTCATTTTACTTGTATCCACAATCAACATTCATGGAAGCAGCAGTCAAGAAATCAGACATGACATGGTGCTGGGCAAATCTGCTCCAAGAGACCTCTTAAAGTGTTGAAGAGCAAAGATATAAATTTAAAGACTAAGATGTGCCTAACCCAAGCCATGGTATTTTTAATAGCCTCATATGCATGTGAAACCTGGACAGATAAGGAAGACTGAAGAACAGTTGATGCCTTTGAATGGTGGTGTTGACATCGAATACTGAAAATACCATGGACTACCAGAAGAATGAACAAATCTACCCTGGAAGAAGTGCAGCTGGAATGTTCCTTAGAAGCAAGTATGGTCAAATTGGTCTCACCTGCTTTAGTCATGTGATCAGAAGGGACCAATCCTTGGAGAAGGATATCAGATATCATGCTTGGTAAAGTAGAGGGTCAGAGAAAAAGGGGAAGACCTTCAATGAGATGGATTGACACAGAGGCTGCAACAATGAGGTCTAGTATAGCAATGATTGAGAGGATGGCACAGGACAGGGCAGTATTAAGTGCTGTTGTGCATAAGGTCACTATGAGTTGGAATTGACTTGACGGCATGTAACAACAGCAGTGTTTCTTCCATGTAGCACTTAAAAAAAAAAAAAAGTTTCATGATAGCTTATACAAACCCAGAGTAGCAAAAATATAAAACAATTTTTAGCAAATTGTAGTTGAAAAAAGTACTGTGATGTAAATATGTGTTAAGTAATGTAATGGAGTTAAAAATTATCCTTGTATTAAGATGAGTCGTAGAACTTGAAAATAAATAGAAGATTCATTACTTTTAACATCTGAAAGTAAATTAATTCACTACTTCATAGTATTGTTGATTTCATTTTCTTTCATATTCTAATATTGTGTCAGAGAGATTGCTATAATGTTTACATATTGTCTTTGCAGCATGCAATATAGTTACCCTCTCAAATTATCCACCTGGATCCATTTAATTTCATAATGGTTTTTCTTGGAACTTGAGTTGTGGAACGTCATAAATGTTCAGGGAAAACCATGCCACTACAGGCTCAGAAATTGTATAAAAAAGTTTCCAGTACACATGCTAAATAAAAACAGGTCATATAAAGTTTATTAACTAAACAAATTAAACCACTTGGTAATGGGTGTTTTGCATGAAATTTCTAGAGCAGCATAAATATACTTTGCAACCTGAAGTTTGAACTCATGCTTTTCTCACATAACATCTGACCTTTTGTTTTGTTTTGTTTTCTCCAGTTTCTCTTCTAAATGATACAAATTCTCTCTTCCTTTCACTGTGGGATAGGACATGCCCCTCAAAACATAGTGCAGATTTCAAGATTCAAGCAATTCTGAAAGATTGTAAAAAGTGTCATTAGAAGGGTTTATTGTCATGAAAACAATAACAGTAAGGAGAGTAATATGTACTCAATAAACGGTAGCTAGTATTACCTACTAAGAACTCTGGTAGCATAGTGCCTAAGGCACTTGACTGCTAACCAGAAGGCTGGCGGTTCAAATCCACCAGCCACTCCTCGGAAGGAAGATGGGGAAATCTACTTCCGTAGTGATACTGCCTTGGAAACCCAAGGAGAGGTCACTATGAGTCAGGTCCGACTCCATGGTACATAACAACAACAACAAACTATTACCCATAAGCAGCTCCTCGGAAAAAAGGTTGGGCAATCTACTTCCTTAATGATACTACCTCGGAAACCCAAGGAGGGGTTGCTATGAGTTGGATCCAACTTGAAGGCAGTGCATTGCATTGCGTTTGCATTTAAGTATTACACACAGTGCTTCAGACATTGAGGGGATTGATAAGATAAAATACTATCACATAACTTCTATAACTGTTCCCATTAGACAGATGAGGAAACTGAGGTTCAAAGAGGTTAAATAACTCATCCAAAAATCACACAGCTAATAATAAGTGTCAGAGCCAGACTTGACTCTAGATCTGTGTAATCTTAAAGCCCATGTTCTTAAAAGTTATGCTAAACTGTCTCTCAAAACAGCAAGTAGAGACTTGCACTTCCTCACATCTGCCAACTACCCAACTACATTAACAAATCAAGTCAGTTCACTGGTCTCAGTTTATTAATCTAAAGGCTGAGAGATTCATTCTACATCAGGTGCCTTTCTTGAGCAGAATCAAATTTTCATTTTTCTAATCTTTTAAGATGGCTCATGGCTGGAATGAAAGAGGAATTGCTTGGTGGGATGGACAGCATTGAAGAAATAGCATTGTCTTACATGGAGAATGGGTGGGGAAGAAAGGAAATATTAGAAACCACAAACAGGACTAGGGCTGTTGTAATTTCCACTGGGGGATACAGCATATACTACTGGAATCAAGCTTGAAAAGGAACCAGGAGATCCCCCTCAACCTCTTACTCTTCTTCATTCAGTTTGTTTACAAGAAAAGCTTGTAAGTTCTTTTGCTTTTTTATGGCACAAGTTATTTAGAAAGCAGAGGTTTTTTTTTTTTTTTTCCATAAACATCAAGGATTAAAAGGAAATAGACAATGAAGCTTTTAAAGAACACTTTCATAAACCCTTCAGTGGGTATTATGCAGTAAATAAGAGTTTCACAGTATGTTATCAATGTTAGTTTGCAGAAAGAAAGGTCAAAAAGTTAAACATTGATATCTTTATCTTCTCACAAAGGTTATTCCTGAAGGAGCTATATGTAAAAAGAATATGTTACAGCAAAAACAAAACAAAGCAAAAAATCCTTTCCTGTATTCATTCCAAGTAATGGGTTTCACCTCATAGCTATTCTTTTCTGCAAGAGGTTTGTGTTATTATGCTTGGGTATTATATTCCAACGGTATCACTATAGTGGGTCATTATCTAAGAGCCAGTTTATTTCTGGAAGAGGTTATTAAATGTTGTAGTGGCGTGGTTATTTCCATTAAAATGCCAAAAGAAAGTGAAAATGTGAAAGTACCAGGGGTCATTCTAAGGAAACCCAGAAGAAATTTAGAAAATAAGATAACTTGGTGGTAAAACTTTGAAGCATGGCTAACTTCTCCTTACAGGTTAGCCTGCTCCACTTCAGCTAGTAGCAGGAGGTACAAATTCAAATGTACTGGAGCTAGCCAGGTGATATAAGTGGATGACACAGGATATTCAGTGGTAGAGATATAGGAACAACAAAACAACAAATCCATTTTCTCTTCACCCTATGATAAGACAAATTATACCACAAGTACAAAGTTAAACAGTAACAGACATTCAACTTCAGTGTCAAGCATGGATTGGGGATGGAAAAACTTTGGTAAACAGGATGGCTCATGAAAAGAGCACAGTTCAAGCCAATTGCTTCCATCTTTTTTGAGAATCTGAATCTGAGTCAAAATTCAGAGGAAGGTAAAAGCTGTATGCACCTGTAGGGAGAGCAGGTGGCAATTGAGAGGTCCTTTGATACCATATGTAAGAACAATCAGGTTGGAAATTTGGGAGAATTTCTCTTTTCTTCTCCTGCAGGCAGTAAGAAAGCTTCAAAGGGTTCCTTATATTGAGGAGTGAGGATATCAAGGATGTAGCTTACTCATAGTGTTCTGTTTGGTGACTTAGAATAAGGAGACCAGTCCTGAGACAATTACAATACTCCATAGAAGTGGTCAGAAAGACAGAAATTAGCATAGTAACATTGGAGATGACAAGAGAGATGGGATGGTTGATGGTTTGATGGATCCTGGATGGGTTAAAGATCCAAGAAGGCACAGATGTTGACCTAGACTCTAGAGAAAAATGTTGGTTCCCATGACAAGATAAGACTATAAGAATAGTAGCATGTCACTGATATTGTTTGTTACAGAGTTTATATAAAATATTTAGTGGAGGAAGAAATTGAAACTATTGTTTAGCACATTCTTTTCATTATCTGTAGATTATTCATTTATTCATTCAAGATTATTTGCATACACACTATGTACTAGGCATCATTCAAAGTGCTAGGGATTTATCAGTGAACAAGGGGAACAAGGTCCCAGCTCTCTAATAACATCATTACTTCTTTCCAGAGTACCTAACAAAGTGGCAGCACTCAATACTGTACGTACTTTCAAATTTTGCAGTTCTATCAGTCTCCTCAGTTCTTCCAAGAAATACGCAATGAATGCACTTAGTTCACATTAGTCTTCTGAGCTCTTCCCCAACTTGCTCTTGAGAATCCAAAAATCTCTAAAACTAGAGTCACATAGAACTTGTTACGTAACTGTGAGTAATGGCTGCTTTGTAAAAAAACAGAAGAAGAAGATTAGGAGCATGTTGCAAAGGGAGAAGATGAGTTGCTTCAGCATTGACTGGATTATTTCACAACAGCACGTGTTCCCAAGAACAGGAAAGGAAAATGACTAATGGGCCTGCCCTAGTGGTTCCCCATGGTCTGACCCTACTTGTAGGAAGCACTTGTATGTTCTGTTTCAGATCATTTGAACTCAAGATGCTAGCAGAATTCTTCCCAACTACACACAGGAGTCCTGTCCTGACTTCCCTCTCATTTATCTCCTTTATTCAATCCTTAAGAAGCCCTGGTTAGCATTCAGCTGCTAACCGAAATGTCGACAGTTCAAACCTACCCAATGACTCCACAGGAGAAAAGACCTGGTGATATATTCCTTAAAGATTATAGCCTAGGAAACCCTAGGGGCAATTCTCTGCCACATTGGGTTTCTATTTGTCAGAATCAACTCAACAGCACCTAACAACAACATTAAATCCTTTGGTGCATTTTGACTGTGAGGCACTGTGATGTTTCGTTTCAAAAGAGTGCCTGGGGCACAAAAGCTATAAAAGCTTTGCCTATGGATGTACTCTGTCTAAAAGGCAATCCCCAGGATTTGCTAGGTATATATATATATA
>NW_006921649.1:5355765-5365746 GCF_000298275.1 Orycteropus afer afer
AACCATTGGTGTGAATGAAAGTAAGGAGAATAAGAGGAGCCAAACTCATTAAGTACATTTTAGGATCTCCATTTTGAAATGACTTAGTAAGGGTTGTGTGTATGATCGCTAGCTCTGCAAGGAGTTGGGTGGTTCTGTCAGGTTTGTGGCCAGCACCTGGCTTAGATAAAGTGTCTCGTGAAAGTGCATTTGTCAGTACTGAAAGCCACTGTATAATGCTCACTACTTTATATTACAAAGGCACACACACATATATTTGAAACTATACAATAATTAGGAATTCAACTCTTTGTGATACACAAAAGAAGGGAATCAACATTTGTGCATAGTACAGCATGTGCAGGCACTGCCCAGTTTCTTGCTACCACTAGACTCTGTTTTGGGATCTGACCCAGCAGTGTGGACAACAGGACTGAATATTAGCAAGATAGATCAACCTAGAAACTCTGGACCATATGGTCGCATACCTGTACCATCCTCATTTTCTCCAAATAGAGCTTGGAAACTAGCAAGTGATTTGGAAGTCTGTTTGATGTTGGTCTCTAGTGAGAAGCAATGTGACTGTTCACTTGCTGCAGTTGGATGGATGTCTGTCTGGGAAAGAGGGTGGAGGGTGGAAGGGGTGCAGGGGGACCCCTCACCACAGGCTTTGATCTTCCCTGACTCCTCCTGGGAAATCTCACCTTTTGATGTTGGGAATCAGTTAATTACTCGTCGAAATTGGTTTGAGGGACTAGGAAACAGTTTGAAGGCTCTGTTCTCAAACTGCCTGTACTTTGATCTGAAGAACTTTAGGGCAACTTTTCAGTCTCAGGCACATGAAAAGGGCTTGGTTCGTGGCCTCCTTCCTAGCCGTGGGCCCTGATTTGGTTCCTCTTGTTCTGCCATTTCTTCTTCCTGCAAAGCCCTTGTGTTTACATTACTGGTAAAATGATGGGCATTTGGGATCAGGTTGTAAACACCTTTCCCACTGCTCAGAGCATATAAGTTGGTATTCCTCCTCTTTACATCTTAATTTTTTTTGCATTTAATGTGTGGTTAATACTACCCTAAATATCTCCTGCAACACAATCTTGATTCCTATGACAGTATGTTAAATTAATGGGTTTGGAGTCAAATTCCCTGCCCTTTCCTTTGTTGATGCAAGTTAACATCCTCCAAGGTTGACCTGAAAAGCTGAGAAATGCTCAGGGGTTTGACGGGCAGGTGGAGCCAGAATACTCTTTCAAACAAGGAAACACAATCTGGCTCTGTTCCTAGTAATGCAATTCCCCTAATGAACACATCTCCCCAGTCAGAGGCCACTGCATTGTGACCATGCCACTAGGCTGACAAAGAGATAATGTTTAGTGCTTGGGGGGGGGGGGGGATCTTTTGAGTGTGTTTTTGTTCTTATGTCATGGCTCATTATGGCATTTTTATTTTAATTGCATGTGAAATCCATTTGAAGAGGTGGTATAACGTGACTGTTACCTTAGAAAACACGGGAGCTGTGTGTATGTGTTTTAGAGGATCCTGTTAGTTACCAAGCTGTCATCATCATACACCTTGAGGGTGCTAATGATGTATTAGGTATCTGAACAAATGTAACATATTTGATGCTCTTGTATAAAATTGCCTTGTCTTTATATAGGTGGTGGATCCCTGGGTGGCATAAAGGGTTAAGCCCTCAGCTGCTAACGGAAAGTTTGAATGTTCCATCCAGAGGTGCTTCAGAAGAAAAGCCTGGTGATTTACTTCTGAAAAATCAACCACTGAAAGCCCCATGGAGCACAGTTCTACTCTCACACACATGGGGTCGCCATGAGTCATGGCAAGTTGGGTTTTTATTTTCTGATAATATTTAACTGGTAGATTCATATCAAAGGATCTCGAGTAACAGTATTGTTCAGTACTTCAAAGCTAAAATATCCATTTTATAATATACATGTTCCAATTTTTCAAGTGGAAATTATGCCATATAGATAAAGCATGCATACATGAAGACTGGAATTAATCATTTAAAAGAATGGTCGATAATGGTTTCTCTCTCTCTCTCCCCTCCTCCCCCACTACTGTGGGAGATGGCCCACACTTCAAAGTCAGGTTAGGACTTCCTGACCTTCTGTAAGTAATAATTAAAGTCCCTAAGGCCAGAGAAATGAAGCCACAGGGTCTTTTTTGTATAAAATAAATTGTGTTCCCCCAGTCTCAATATCTAGCCCCTTCTGTGGGAAGCTGGTTTCCCAACTGAAAGAATTTCCACATTGCTTGACTTTCCCTGCTGCGGCCCCTTCCTCATTTAGCAGACTTCGTTCTATATGCATAATTGGAAATTAATTTTCTAGTTAGGTTCTTCACATTTTATGAAGTTGTTTGATGGGGTGTCTGTTCTTATAACATGGCCTAGAGACTAAAGTAGAGGTAATAATTCTTTTTCTGGCTTTGCCCCTAATTCAGCTAAGGTTCCTAGGAAATATATTTAACTTTTATGAGAGCCTGGTAATACATCTTTAATGCTGACCTACCTTTGAAAGGTTGTTAGGAGAGTGCTAACTAAGGCTTTTAAGACTCATTACAATATAGTTGGTTTTATTTGTAATCGTTGCTCAAATAAAATGAAGCCATTTCTTTTGCAAGGTAAAGGCTATTTAGAAAAATAAAGGGAATTACAACTGCAGAAAGTAAAACCAGATGATGCTGAAAGGCAAAATAACATTGAATTGACACTTGAGAAGCAGAAATGACACTGGAGATTGTCCATATAAATGGCTAATATTACACTGTGAATATACAAGTAGAACTGTCTCAGCTATGGACTGTAAGACTCTGTCACCTGGATTCTCTGTGATTTGCTGTGATGCCTCCACAGGTGAAGAAATTGACAGTCTGTGGTTCAACTACTCTCTCACCCATCAAGACAAACCAGTAAAAAGAAAACTATCTCAACTTTTTTTTTTTTGATTCAGTATAAAAATCTAATGATAAAGCTAACTATTAAACTTAGAAGTAAAAACAAAACTCTGGTATCATAGTTTTATATACAGCTTGGGTCATATTAGTTCTTACTATGGGTATAAAATACTATGGTTATAACATGTTTTGAAGACAATGAATGGACTATACCAAATGGGCATTTTGTTTCATTTTATAGGAAATCAGTATAATTCATTTTACTGGAATATGGCCTCCCAAAATGGATACTCCTCAGCAGCCTCCAAATAAGAACCACGCCTCACACTAATTTTCTTTGAGCATCAATATCATCATTCAAGTTTGCACATTAAACTATCTGTTTAAGCCAGGCAGAAAATGTGAAGTTTATGTGTAAGATTGAATGTAAGATGACAATGATACTCTGTTTCATATATATATATAATTTTTTCATTTCTGACCTGTTTCACTCTTTACCATTTAACTTACTTTCCGTGTCCCTGTAGCTTACCTAACTCATGAGCTGTCCAGTTCACATCTACAACCTGTAACAATCAAGATCTGGTTAAGTATCACCCAAAGGAAAGGCCACATGATAGGATATCACTCTGCTCCATGAAACTCAAAAGTCACTATACACCTTGGGATTCAGAAGGTGGTCAGTGTATCCACCACTAACTCTAAGTGTCTGTGTGATCTTGGACAAATTATCTAAGCTCTTTGTTCCAGTATAAGTCAAACAAAAGTTTCAGTCTAACCTTTTAAAAGATGAGCATAAGCCCACATAAGATGAGCAAATATAGCATTGTTTCTAATAGTACAGGAAGCAGATGTTACCTTGGCGCCACTTTTCCTCAGCTATTTAATTATCACACTCTCAATTTCTGCAGCTCTAACATGGACTAAAGGTCCTATTTCACAAACTAATCCTCTTTTCCACTTGTCATCTCTTCCTCTTCCTTTCAGTGCTGAATGGTAGGGTTTGTTTTGTTTTCATTTGTTTTGTTTTGGTTTCAGAGGTCTAGAAGGAGACTAGAAGAAGAATCTGATAAACTAAACTAAAAGGAGAGTGAAGATTCATGGATTAGGGACCCATCTTCAGGATTAATTTTAAATTCACACTCTATACAGTGTCCAGAGTCATTTTTGTAAAATGGAAAATAAATCGTGTAATTCCTTTTTCTTCTAAATCCATCAGTGGCTTTTTACTGTACTATATATATATGATCCTCTGGTGGCATAGTGCCTAAGTCATTTGACTGCTAACCAGAAGGCTGGCAGTTCAAACCCACCAGCACTCCTCGGAAGGAAGATTGGGCAATCTACTTCTGCAGTGATACTGCCTCGGAAACCCAAGTAGAGGTAACTATAAGTTGGATCTGACTCGACGGCAGTGAGTTTAATTCTTCACAATACTTAACAGTAACTTTTGGCTTTGGACTTCATTCTTTCTTTCACTTCCTCAGCACGTTATCCTTTTCCATGACTTCAGCCTTTTCTTCTTCCTCAGAAGGAGATATCTCTAACCCCAAATTTGTGCTTATTTCCACACTTGTATTTATACCAGTCAATGGAACATCTTCCCCTTGAACACTTACTTGTTCAACATGTCCAAACTGGAATTCATCATGTCCTCCCCTAAACCACCAAAGAACTGTGGCTTCTGCCTTCTGTTCATGGCATCTCTGTTGTTACAAGTAATCAGATTTATAATCTCATTCCTTTAGACTCCTCTCCATCCCTCTCTATCCTTAATTACATGCCATCATTTCTATGTATAACCTTCATGTGTAACTCTTTGCATTACTACTGCTCCTCGTATCTCAAATTATTATCTTCATTACTTTGAAGTTCTGAAATAACTTCCCAACAAGTCACACAATTTCTCACTCTTTCTCTCTTTCATTCCAGGTTTTAAAGTTGTAAGATTAATTTTCTGGAAGTTCAGCTCTCATAGATAATTTGATGCCCATGCTTCCAAACACTTATTAGCTATCTAATAGTTTAAATTGTTTAGCTCTGCTACAAAAGTCCTGAAAAATATGACTCCAGTGACTTTTTAAAGCTACTTTCCTGCTTTTTATTCATTATTCTAATCACTTACCTATTTTTTTTCAAGAAATATTGATTGAGGACCAGCAATATGAAAGATTTTGAGAATATAACATTGACCAATGCAAGCATGAATTTTTCAGTGTAATGGAAGAGGAAAATCAGTACACACACACAACAAGACATATACAAGTATAAGTGATACTACAGAAATAAAGAGAATGATTAAAAAAAAAAAAAAGAGTGACAAGGAAAGATACACTTATATATAGCTTTCACTTGACCTAACTGGTCAAGTACCAAGATAACACTGGTTTTAAATACTTCCTATGTGTTTCTGTTTATTTTTATTTATGTCCTTTCTTTCCAGACAGTCTTTGTCTTATAGTCAACATCTTATCCATATTTAAAGGCATATCTGGTGAACCTTTATTTTTTTTTTTTGCCCCTCCAGTATCTACTTCTCCTGGCTCTAACTTTTCCAGTCTCCCAACGAAAGTAGTTTGGGTTGGGACCCAGCCTTTGTTCCAGGGTGGAACTTTTGACCTAGTGCTAAGCCAGTCAATATGCTACATTTATCTGGCCATAGGTATTGGTTCTGGAATGGGATACGATTTAAACTAGACAAACAGCTAATCTTTTGACAAAGCACTGAAACTACATATTTACTCATTCTTGCTGTATTTGAACCTGAGAGGATGAAGGATGAAGATTTGCCACAGGTATAGTCATCCTCTTTCAAAGAATAGAGTTGACCCAGAAGGAGACAGAGAAAAAGAAATCAATTCCTTCTACAATTATTTGAGCTTCCTAAATCAAGCCACACCACACCCCTGGAATTTTTGGTTACATTGCCAACAGCATTCCTTTTTGCTTAAGTTAGTTTGAATTGAAAAAGAAAACAAACAGCCAATTTTGAATTCTACCACTTTTGTTGTGTTGTTATGTGCCTTCGAGTCGAACCCGACTCATAGTGACCCCTCCTTGGGTTTCTGAGGCAGTATCTCTGCGGAAGTAGATTACCCAACCTTCCTTCCAAGGAGTGGCTGGTGGGTTTGAACCACCAGCCTTCTGGTTAGCAGTCAAGTGTCTTAGGCACTACGCTACCAGAGCTCCTTTCTACCACTTTTATTAAACCTTTATTGAGACTCTCAATTCAATGCAACTTCTTTCCACCATCAATAATTTTATTTCTCAATTATGGTACACATATCATTCAGACTTCTTTATTAACTCATTCCCTAATAGAACTGAAGCTGTTTGAGGGTAGCTGAGTGTTCATCTTAAGAGCTCTTGATATGCCTAGCAAACCATTCCTGTATTAAGATGAGGCAAATGACATACCTAGAGCATGACATTTAAGGAAATACTCAGAGTTACTGACTCTGTAGTTGCAGTTCCTCCTCAAATTGTGCTCCCTAGGCACCTCATTCACCTCACTTTAGATCTGGCACTGCTACTACAGTAACTACTCCATAGTTTTTAATAAATTCAAGAGAATCCCATATCTTACCTGAAGGTAGGGGCATATCCAACATTGCATTTTTCATTAACATTATACTCATCTGACATACCTCATTCATGCTTTTTCACCTTTACCTTTTCAGCTTGATGTCATCCATGAATAAACATTGATTACAGGAAGGTTTGTTGATGACATGACCAAAAACATCTAAATCATATTTTCCAGCAAGCAGCCAAAATAAAACTTTACCAACAAATGCATACAGAAATGAGATGGACCAGAGAGTTGTTGTTGAGGTTAGCTTCCATCAAGATAGACTTCAACTCATGATGATCCCATGTGCTACAAAGTAGAATGCGCCATAGGGTCCAGAGGGCTTTCTCGGCTGTAATCTTTATGGAAGAAGATTGCTAGACCTTTTCTTCCACAGAGCCATTAGGTGGGCTCGAACTGCCAACCTTTTGGTTAGCAACCGATTACAAACTCCTACCATCATTAAAACTCTTTGGAGTGTTGGGTAGAGGACTCATTTCCTTATATTTTTATAGTCCAGTGCCTGTTATGAAGACTGAATTATACAACTCATCAGTTAGGTCAATAGAGTATGCCATCTTGTCAGCACAGATGTGCTACTTTTGCAGTAGAATTCTCAGTGGTAAAATTGCTTCCAAACTGGCACTATTATTAATGAAAGTGTTAAGTAAATAAATTAGAAAAGCAATTAAAGCAATAAAGACTACATGATAAATCCAATAGGCTATGAACATTATATTTTCATTTTATATAACATTTTGTCATGTAAAATTATGGACGATCAATAGCCACTTTAGCTTTCTTGTTTGTATAGTGTTGATGCATTTGATATAAACAACAGAAACTGACTCCAAATAAAGAAAATATTTTTATTTTTTTATTTTTGTGTGTGCGTATGTAGTAGTATTTACCCTTGTTGCCTTTAACCCTTGCGCTTCTTCCAGTGTCTTCCTCTGCTTTGGCCATTTTGTGCCGACCTCCCCTCTTTCTCTTCATCCAAGTTAATACATGTCTACCCTCTGTTGTTATTGGCCATCGAGTCAAACCCAACTCATAGCAACCCCTCCTTGGGTTTCTGAGGTGGTATCATGACAGAAGTAGATTACCCAACCTTCCTTCCAAGGACTGGCTGGTGGGTTTGAACCACCAGCCTTCTGGTTAGCAGTCAAATGCCTTAGGCACTATGCCACCAGAGTTATGCTCTAGTTAGTGATTTACCTATCCTTCCCTGCCCACCCCTGGTAGCCTTCAAAAAATGATTCTTTCTGTGTATAAACTTTTTCTTGACTTTTTACAGTAGTGGCCTCATACAATATCTGTCCTTTAGTGATTAATTTAATTCATTATAATGTCCTCTAGGTTCATCTATAATTTTCCTCTAGGTTCATCATCATTATTCTTTAACATTGCATAGTAGTCCATTCTATGTGTATACCATAGTTTGTTTGTACATTCATTAACTAATGACCACTTAGGTTGTTTCCATTTTGTTACTATGTATAATGCTGCAATGACTATATGTTCATATCACAGCTCTTATTTCTCTAAGGTATATATCTAGTAGTGGGATTGCTGGATCATAAGTTATTTATATTTCCAGCTTTAGAAGACAGCGCCATACCATTTTCCACGGTAGTTGTCCCATTTTACAGTTTCACCAGCAGTGTCTGAGGGTTCCAGTCTCCAGTCTCTCCACACCCTCGCCAGCAAGTTATTTTATGTTTTTGTTTTGTTTTGTTTTCTTGCTATTAATGCTGGGGTGAGATGATATCGCCTTGCTGTTTTGATTTGCATCTCTCTAATGACAAATTATCACGAGCATTTTTCATGTGTTTGTTAGCAGGTTGGCTGTCTTTGGTGAAGTGTCTGTTTGTGTCCTCTGCCCACTTTTTAATTCAAAGAGTTTTTAAAATGACTATCAGAATCAAATGAACAGAAACAAAAGAAAAGCAATGGAACATGTTAGATGAAAGCTATGTCCAGAGAACTGCGTAGCAAAAACATATATCTATGGTCTCTTTAATGTACAAATAGGATGATCCTAAACATTTTTAACTTCCGGTGCTGTACAAAAGGAGTGCTTGTTGTGTTGTTGTTGTTATTGTTAGTAGATGTAAATCAAATTATATGCTTGGCTCATTTGAGAGTCTTAGAATATTTAAGATTGTATGTTAAATTGTGAAATAAATTGTATGAAATCTCACTAAACTGCATTGATGTTAGGAGTGATCTTCAAAGAGATGACCATTAATCTAGCAGTGGGACCTCACTTTTACAAGCATTGTTCTAGATGTGTATGAACAATTTAATATATACAAAAGTTTATTCTGGATACACAACGCAAAATGCAACACACTGCCATTGAGTTGGATCTGACTCATAGCAACCCCTCCTTGAGTTTCCAAGGCAGTATCACTACGGAAGTAGATTGCCCAACCCTCCTTCTGTTATTCTGGATAATAGTAAATAAATAATAAGGATCACATCAAACTAGGGGCTGTGACAACATTACTGAATTTTGTATGTATATAAAGTCATATATTTTAGATTTTTATCCGTCTTATTTTCCACTCTTGTAACACTGTGAACTTCTAAAGAGGAAGAATAAAGAAACAAACAAACAAAAAAGAGCAAAAGAGAGACCAAAAGAGTTGTGTGTGTTCAGATGAAAAACTATAATTGAAATATCTAAATCTTCTAATATCAACTGCTTACCTTCATGTTGAGTTGGGAACATATTTAAATAAATTATGCTATCTCCTAATACGTTAGTATGTTAGTGTTGATTTAAATACTAATGTTTCTTGATGCATTTTAATCAAGTTTGTGTTGTGCAAAAAGAATATGTTTGTGTTTGTATTGTGAGAAAAAAGGATATATTTTATTGTATCTTCCATGCGAGGAAGAGAAGTTTTTAAAAACTTGAAGTAGATTAGTGATTGCCCTGGAATAGTCTAGAAGGCACTCTACAGGAGGAAAGGAATTTAAATTAACATGATATTAGGAAAGTAACAGAGAATATGAAGTTTGGGAGGGAGAGAAGGTAGTTCATGAAGCAGAGCAAGGGAGAACTATCTTTTTTTTATTCATTCAATGATAAGAAACTTTTACTAATTATTATGAAAGTTAGAAAGGAGCTCTGGTGGTGTAGTGCCTAAGGCATTTGACTGCTAACCAGAAAGTTGGCGGTTCAAACCCACCAGCAACTCTATGGAAGGAAGACTGGGCAATCTACTTCCGTAAAGATTTTCCACCTCAGAAACTTGAAGGAGATCACTATGAGTCAGAATTGACTCAATGGCAGTGTTTGTTGTTGTTGTTAAGTGCCGTTGAGTTGTTTCCGACTCATAGCGACCCCATGCACAGCAGAATGAAACACTGCCCTATCCCGCGCCAGCCCCACAATCCCTGCTATACTTGAGCTCATCATTGCAGCCACCGTATCAATCCATCTTCTTGAAGGCCTCCCCCTCTTTTGTCGACCCTCCACCCTACCAAGAATGACATCCTTCTCCAGG
>NW_006921649.1:5367091-5380138 GCF_000298275.1 Orycteropus afer afer
TGGGCAATCCTACTTCCGTAGTGATACTGCCTCGGAAACCCAAGGAGGGGTCACTATGAGTCGGGGCCAACTCAATGGCACATAACAACAACAACAATGGCAGTGAGTTTGTTAAAAAAATTTCTATTGCATCATTTTGTTTCATCTTTGCCTTATTCCACTTAGGACCAATTCCTGTGACAGTGAATCTAATTCACATGGTTGTAATCATATGTCCACACCTTAACAATTAGATAGCAACGCACCCTGATTGAGAGTACTACCAACTAATTAAAAAAAAAAAAAAAAAATCTATTACTTTAGTTTAGTTAGAATATGAAAGCCTTCAGTGTGCTACTTTGTGCACATTTTGAGTCAGTTGCCAAGTTGTGTTGAACATGAGCACAATCATTTCATCATGATGCTTTGCTGTAACGTCACAGCATATTACTCAAATATTGGAAACATGAAGCACCGTTGGTGAATTAGGTAGAAAAAAACAGTCTTGCTGTATTTTAGTTCAACTATTTGGCTAATGAATGCATGGGGGGCCATGTATTAGCAAATGAATTGGACTGATCTGTGAGCTGTGTGGAAATGGTTTTGCCAATAGGATATCCAAGCCAGAGGTTTTAAACCCCAAATCCTGCCCTGTTGTTGTTATGTGCCGTCGAGTCGGACCGACTCACAGTGACCCCTTCTTGGGTTTCTGAGGCAGTATTATTATGGAAGTAGATTGCCCAACTTTCCTTTTAAGGAGTGGCTGATGAGTTTGAACCGACAGCCTCCTGGTTAGTAGTCAAGTGCCTTAGGCATTGTGCTACCAGAGCTCCTCACGTCCTGCCCCTAGGCCAGCCCTTTTTCCTCATTTCCTTTTACTCACTTTGCACTGTTGTTATTAGGTGCCATAGAGAGTTAGTTCTGACTCATAGCAACCCTATGTGCAACAGAACAAAATACTACCCAGTTTTGTGGCATCCTCACAATCGTTGTTATGTTTGAGGTCATTTTGCAGCTACTGTATCAATTAATCTCATTGGGTGTCTTCCTCTTTTTCACTAACCCTCTACTTTACCAAGCATGATCTTTCTCCAGAGACTGATCCTTGCTAATAAAATGTCCAGAGTATATGAGATGAGGTATTGCCATCTTCCAAGGAGCATTCCAGCTGCAGTTCCTCCAGGCAAATTTGTTCATTCTTTTGGCAGTCCAGGCATTTTCAGTATTCTTTGCCAACACCACAATTCAAAGGCCTCAAGTCTTCTTGGGTCTTGATTGTCATTGTCCAGCTTTCACATGCATATGAGGCGATTGAAAACACCATGGCTTGGGTTAGGCACACCTTAGTCTTCAAAGTGATATTTTTGCTCTTCAAAACTTTAAAAAGATCTTTTGCAGCAGATTTGCCTTGTGCAAAATAACATCTGATTTCTTGACCACTGCTTTCATGAGTGTTGATTGTGGATCCAAATTAAATGAAATCTTTGACAACTTCAATCTTTTCTCCATTTACCATGATGCTGCTCATTGGCCCAGTTGTGAGAATTTTTGTTTTCTTTATGTTGAGGTTTAATCCATACTGAAGGCAATAGTCTTTGATTTTCATCAGTAAGTGCTTCAAGTCCTTGTCACTATTAGCAAGCAAGGTTATATCATCTGCATATCACAGGTTGTTAGGGAGTCTTTCTCCAGTTCTGATGCTATGTTCTTCTTGATGTAGTCCAGATTCTTGGCTCATTTGCCAAGCAAATAATTAACAGTAAAAGGATACAACTCTGATGTGCACCTTTCCTTACTCTAATACATTCAGTATCTCCTAGTTCTGTTTGAACCACTGTCTCTTGGTCTATGTGTAAGTTCTACATGAACACAATTAAATACTCTGAAGTTCCCCTTCTTCTCAATGTTACCCATAACTTGTTATGATCCACACAGTCAAAAGCCTTTGAATAGTCAATAAAATATAGGTAAACATTTTTTTTAGTACTCGCTATCTTCAGCCATTTTGCACTAGACTCCACAAATTAGGATCCATTCCAGAGAGAGACAAAAACAGAAAGCCAGAGCTTGCTAGTGGGAACATTGTGCAGTAACCTTAAAATTTTTCAAAGAAATTTTATCTATTGATACTATGTAGATTTGCACAATCCATATTCAACATTCTTTCTTCTCTTGGAATATAAAAGCAGCAAATGTAAGGGATGGATTTAAAAAAAAAAAATGGTAGAGAAGAACCATGATTGTTCCCATCATTAAAATCCAGTGCTCATCCCCTAATCTTTCTAATTTGACCACAGAAATGTTGATATATCCAAGACATGTCCTTTTTCTGATATATAAAATACATTTAAAATTGGTTATTCTTTACTATTATTTGTAAAATAAATTTTCTTCTTAATTTATCCAACCACATGTCACTTAGTGCATGAGGAGTACTTTGTGAGGTTCAGGAGAAAATATAACATGTCTCTTATTGAAGATTGAGTTTTAATATAGATGCTTAGAGAATGCTGGGTTTGCATAGTAGAGTGGTATTCTTTTAAAACCAGTTATTGGAACATTTTATTCATCTGCTTAAAATTTTTTAATGGATTCCCAGCACAGGAATAAAATATCCTAAATGAAGACTCAATATTTAGATCTTTGTATAAATATCATATGTTCAGAGAGCCCTTTATTTACCTTCTAAACCCAATCAGAGTTCTCTTCTTATTCTCTCTTTGAGTATCTATTTTTTAACATCATAGTTCTTATGATTTTTTATTGCAAATTTTGTAAATTTAGTTATTTGATGCTTTTCTCTTACATTAAACCATAAATTTCTTAAGGGAAAATATCAAATCTATTTGTTTTCCATTATATGCCAAGTATACTGGTACTTAGCACAATACCAGAGCACATAGTAGGTATCCCATAAATATATACTTAATTGAAAAAATAAAAATTGTGAGAGTTCATGACCTGTTTGCAAAGCGGCAAATAGTCTATGGTGGCAGGAATATCCAAAAGTCCATAAAGGTGCAAATAAAGAGTGTCTAGGGGAGGGCATTGGAAGTATAGATGTTTTAGGCCCATTTTCTAACACAGTGAATGAGGGACTGCTATTCAGAGCTCTGGTAGCATAGTGCCTAAGGCACTTGACTGCTAACCACAAGGCTGGCAGTTCAAACTCACCAGCTACACCTCAGAAGGAAGGTTGGGCAATCTACTTCCATAGTGATACTGCCTCAAAAACCCAAGGAGGGGTCATTATGAGTTGGGTCCAACTTGGAGGCAAATAACAACAATAACAATGGAAGTTAAATTGCATTAATCATGGAAGGGCTCGCTGAAAAGGTGCCATTTGAGTTGAGGCAAGAATGATGACAAGTGTCAGCCATGTTCAGAGGTGGGAACATGGCTTTCCAGACAGAGGAAAACATCAAGTGGAAACACTCTGAGGTGGGATCAAATGTGGTCTGTTTGAAGATCAGAAGGAAAGCAAGCCATCATACCTGAGCACAGTGAGCAAGAGTGTAATGAGGAGAAGGAAGAGATTAAGTCTATAAGGGACACAGGAACCACATCAACTAGAGGCCTGGTAAGCCAGGACAGGAATTAAAGAGTGACAGGAAGCCATTGAAAGGTTTTACATTGCAGAAGCATATTTGAGGAAGACATAATTATTATAACACCATAATATTTAAGTACGTTAAGTCTGGATTGTCCATAATATTTAAATGCTTTAAGTCTGGAATGTAAAGTATACTACAATACCATTTAGAAATGGGATAAAGGGCCAGTTGATAAATATTCTAGGCTTTGCAGACCATACTGTCTCTTTCACAGCTACCTAACTCTCCTCTCATAGGAGTAAAAGGTGCCATAGAAACAAATCAAGCTCACTGCCATTGAGTCAGGTCCAACTCATAGTGACCCCCATTGAGTTTCCAGGGCTCTAAATCTGTATGGAAGCAGATTACATTATTTTCTTCCATGGAGAAGCTGGTGCATTCAAACCAAAAACCTTTTGGTTAACAGCCAAATGCTTTAACCACTACACCACCAGAGCTCCTTAAAGTTGCCATAGACAATGCTCAAACAAATCAATGTGGCTATACTCCAATAAAATTTTATTTACAAACACAGGTAATGGACCGGATTTAGCCCGTAGGCCTTTGTTTTCAGTCCACAGACTAGTGGAACCTGAGGCCACATGTATCTATATTATTTGGTGTGTGATAAAAATGCAGGTTCCTGTGCCCTCCTTCAGGCACATTGAATCCACACCTCTGGGGTTGAAGTCTGAGAGTCTGTGTTTAATAAGTTTATTAAGAATAAGATTTTCCCTAGAGAATCTTGCAGACTGTAAAACTGAGAGTCACTCATCTAGAACCCCAGTTCAGTCCCCTTGGACCAGTCCTAATGTGCTGAGAAATGGTAACTGATTGGCCTAGGGTAATGCATGGAGTAATTTCTCACAGTAGGACCAGTGTTCAGGATGTTCTGTATCTACTTGAAAGCAAGAGGAGGGTTGTGAGACCTGTCCAACCAATTTTAATGGCCAGTACCAAGAAACTGTAAGGGAGACCATATTGTTAGTAGTAAGGGGAAAAAGCTCTGCTTAGATAAAGCTGAGTAGATCAGCCCTCCCTTTGAATTCCCTGGTTTTAATTATTGATGCTAAAAATACATTTCCCTTAATTGTTTTGTGAAAATAAGTTAAATAAAGAATAAATCTGTTCCATACATGCACAGGCAAACATTATACTCTTTTCACATAAACACTGGGATGACGCCTCATGTGTTCCTATTCAAATTTGGTTGCAAAATAACACCCACAGAATGTATTTCCAACCACAAAATACTGTGACAGTAAGCAGACAGCGCAAGAGAGCCCGTTATGCTTTATAGATTGCAATGATTATATTGTGGGAGCAGTTGATGCATTTGGTGGTGTTCATTCTATTTCACATTTGCATTTAAATTCCTGTGGAACAAAGATAAGATAAAGAGGAAAACAAATGATGCTTATTTGTTGTTCTATTGAACTCCTATTATAAGTATTGCTTTAAAAGAGGGTGAAGATTTGCAAGGAAGCATTCCACGTGTTCTTTACAAAACATCAGCTACACATTCAATCATCAACTAGAAATATGCAGGAAAACATATCCCTGGGGCTTTAATAAAATCATAAATCAATAAGGAATAACCCAAAATGTGGTTGAATACAAGGAGCAAATGAAATACTCAGTACTCTTTTATACATTTTGTTCACATTTCATTGATACATAGGAAATGTAGAACTACATTTGAGTTTTGAAACAGTATTCTTTCTATGTCAGGCATTCTTTTAAAATGTTACTTGATAGTCACGTTTCTTTTTTCCAATAATCTGGGCACCCGCAGCATGATCCTTTGATGAATTTATGCAGATCAGCTCTACATCCAAGACAATTCTTTCTGCTCTTCGAAGCTCTCTATCTTGCTGGGATCCAAGGAAAAACATATTTTTGTAGAGTCCAATTGTACATCGTAGTAAGGGGATGCTGGGTGATTCCACCTATGAAAGAAACACATCTGTGTCCTCATATGATGTGTTTGCCATAATGACACTCAGAGGAATGAGAAATTGCCACCTTCTGTCACCCAAATTATTAAGATGCATATCAATGCTCAGAACTTTTTTCAACCATTATTTTAAACCATTTATTTCTATAAATATACCTGAGATAAAATAATGTCAATAATCCAATGGCAACAATTAATTATGTAATGTATCTGAACTCATAACAAACTTCTCTATTACACTTTGCTCTGCAGTGCTTTTCTTCAAGCAAAACAGTCATGCCTTCTGTTTGGATGTGGGCAGTAATAGTCTGGAGCATCCTTCAAAGTAAGGTATAAAGAACACAGTTCATCAGAGATGTCCCCCCAAATTAAATTTAGCTACCAATTATAATTGAGTCTATGAATTGCCTCTTTCCTTATGTCCTTCCTTAGATATTTACAATACATAGCATTAAAAGACTCTGAGAAGTCATCCAGGAAAGACATGTTAGTTTCTCATAAACTTATTTTTTTTCCTTTAATTTTGTTGTTGTGCTTTAGGTGCAAGTTTACAGAGCAGAGTTTTTTTTTACATTCAGCATTTTGTGTACATTTGGTTTCACTCCCCAATTACCATGCCCAACCCTAATCTACTCTCCTCCCCTCCCTGCCCAGTAACACATACACACACACACTCCTGTGCCCCTCATAGTTATGCACTCCTGTGTGTCCTGAATTTTCCTTGTGAGAATGTTGCCCCTCTGGTGCCCTGTGCTTGATTGCTTCAAGGGATGCATCTCCATAGAGTATGTGGGTGCATCACCCTGGGTTGAGTGGTCTGTGTGTACATGTCATTTACTATTGAGCTTAAGAGCCAGTGCCTGAGGGTGAGTTTTATTCTAGGCCCAAAGTGTATTCCAGGGCCATAGTATTGGGGGTCCCATCAGACTCCATCTGATCAGTAATTCTGGTCATTATTGTGTTTTTGGATTTTGTTCCATGATTTTCCTCCCACTCTATCCAGGATTTCCTTTTTTGTATCCTTTCCAGAGTGGTTGGCATTGGTAGCTCAGCACCACCTAGTTCTTCTGGTCTCGAAGTCCAGTAATGTCCCTGATTGCTTCCAAATGTTCTTGGGTTTTTTTTAGTTTTTTTGTTTTCTCTCTGTTCTTTGCTTCCAACAACAGGAGACCATAAGCTCCTTCTTAGATGGCCACTTGAAAGCTTTTAAGACCCCAGTCGCTACTCACCAATGTAGGTTGTGGAACAAGATTTGTAATGTATTTTATTGTGCCAATTGAGTCTGGTGTCCCCCAGTACTATGGTCCCGAGTTAATAGATTGACTGAATCTCTCTCCCACAGTGTCTGGCTGTCTATGAGGGATTGCTCTCTGCCTGTCTTCTGTTGTTTCTGTAAAGATTGTGGGTGTTTTTTTCACTGGTATCTGTGCAAGATTAGCCTCAGCTGAATCTATTCTTGGTCTAGAGTATAATCCTGTTTTTCATATACTTTTAAATATTTTAATTTTTTTTCTCAAATATTTTTATCCAAGAAACTTTAGTGCCTAAGGGATTTGACTGCTAACCAGAAGGCTGGTTGTTCAAACCCACCAACCACTCCTCGGAAGGAAGATTGGGCAAACTACTTCTGTAGTGATACCATGTCAGAAACCCAAGGAAGGGTTGGATCCAACTCATTGGCATTGAATTTGGTTGTTTTTTTTTGTGTTGTTGTTTGTTTGTTTTTTGTTTTTTTAATACCCAGCATTGGCACTTGTATTTCTGAGAATACATGTTGCAAATCTCTTGTCCTAGTAGTAACTCAAAACTAGGAGTAACTAGAATCTTCTGGTTTTATTATACATTTTATATCTTTCAATACACATTTATATTTTTTTTAGGCATATTTGTTCATTCATCATGCATTCAACAAATATTTGAGGACCTTCTGTGTCAGGAACTGTTAGTTGCTAGAGACATATCAGTTTAATCCTACATTTGTATGTTTTTATTTTACTTTGGAATAGAAGGAAAACTTCATTTCTAATATAAATAATAAATTGCATTTTAAAATCAGAGTGTCACAGTACATCAAATATAGAGCATCTTAGAAACTAAAATCAAGTATTCAGAAGAAATGCAAAATAATAGATATTATCCCTTACATGTCATCCCAAAAACCAAAAGGAAACTCACTGCCGTCGAATTGGATCCGACTCATAGGGACCTCTCCTTGGGTTTCTGAGGTGGTATCAGTAGGGAAGTAGATTGCCCAGTCTTCCTTCCAAGGAGTGGCTGGTGGGTTTGAACCACCAGACTTCTGGTTAACAGTCAAGCACCTTAGGCACTACGCCACCACAGTGCCTTACATATCATTAAACCAAATGCACTGCCATGGACTTGGATCAGACTCATAGCGACCCCTCCTTGGGTTTTGTAGGCCGTATCACTACTGAAGTAGATTGTCCAACCTTCCTTCAGAGGAGTGCCTGGTGGGTTTGAACTGCCAAACTTCTGGTTAGCAGTCAAATGCCTTAGGCACTACACCACCTAGGGCACCTTAAACTGAACAAGCCTTCTTTAGTGTTGTGCCTTTCCATGGAATACTGACAGTGATGCATTTAAATAACTCATCATAATGAGTGTTAAAATCAGAAGCAAAGAGACCCAAGGGCATTCATTTTAGTCTCTGCTTTTGCTGAGTTTGTATTATCTAAATGAGTCTCTTCAAATGTTTTGAAAATCAGATCATAAACAACATCTTATAAAGTTTTTATCTTAGATTGGGAATTTAGAACTGCACTAACCTGGCACATTTTTCCAATTGTAAGGTGATTTGTGTTAGAAAATCTATTTTTAGGAGTGGTAGTAAGCATTTAAAAAGTTCAAAGCAGCCAAAGCCACAGCTTTGAATAGTAGCATCTGGAAAGAAAAGTAATTCTGATTCTCATCTTCCATAGCTGGTGTTATTTGAATGATGCTATTAGAGCTGAAAGGCACTGTTAAATTAATTTGGTCAAGTGGTTTTTGCAAATTATACATCTTATTAATTATCCCTTTTATTTTCTAGTAGAGAAACTCAGTTCAAATTAGCTTAAGTAAATAAAAACAGTGACAGCAACAATAATAATAAATGAATATGAGAGAAAAAAAAAAAAGTTTAGAAAATATTGATTGTCCCAGTTCACCTCAGTACAGGCCTGTTATCAGCTTCAGGCTAGATTACATTCAATCACTGTCATTAGGATTTTATGTGTGTGTCCATGTCTCCCTCTGGTTTAGCATGGATCTCAGACAGGCCCTCTACTTGCTAGTTCCTAGTATCAGCAGGCTTATATAATCCTGACAACTAAAAATCCAATAGAAAGGATCGAGTCAATTCTGACTCAAATGACCCTATAGGATAGAGTAGGTCTGCCCCGTAGGGTATCCAAGACTACAAATATTTAAGGGATTAGAGGGCTACATTTTTCTATGCAGAGCAGCTGGTGGGTTCCAACCACTGACCTTTTGGTTAGCAGCTGAATGCAGCTGCACCAGTAGAACTCCTTGTAGAATGGAAAGCTTTCCTTAATGATTCTCAGGATTGACTCTCATTGGACTAACTGACTCAGATGCTTATACTGCTACCAGTCATTGTAGTCAAAGGAATAGAAAGACCTGATTCCCTGGGGTTTGTAGATCCTTCCGTTCCTGTACTTGGCATAAACTGATAGTAAATGTTAGAATGGGAGAGATACAGTTTTACTAAAGGGAAATTAAGATGCCACTACCAAAAGAAGTAGGAATTGATGCTAGGTACACACAATCAACAGGTGCCCATCATATTTATTTTGTCAAGGGGCTATTTATATGAAGTATAAAAGAAGCCCTGATTGTACAGCAGTTTAAATACATGTCTTGCTAACCAAAAGATTGGAGGTCTGAACCCAGCGGCTGCTCCAAAGGAGAAAGATGTGGAAGTCTGCTTCCACAAAGATTTACCACCTTGGAATCCCTATAGGACAGTTCCACTCTGTTCTACAAGGGCTCTGTGATTCTGAGTCAACTTCACGGCAATGGCTTTGAGTTGTTTTTTTTTTTTGTTTTGTTTTGTTTTTTGTTTATTTAAGAGGTATAAAGTAAACAGAAAGATAAATATCTCTGATTGAACCATGAAATTGGACCTGGGGTTCCCAGAGATCTGCAAACTCAGTCACCCCTCTGAGCACTTGAGGGAAGCTGACGATCTGTTCTGATTTTCCTGGGATGATCCTGGTTTATGTCTGTTGTGCAAGCTAATTATTAATAGTACTCTTTTTACTCTCAAAAATGTCCTGGTTTCCTTAATAACCTTTTTTTTTTTTTTAATGATCAAGTACGAGAAACAGAAATGTTCAGACTAATGCTTCAGTGATTTTTGTTGGTAGGCAGTGGTTAGAGGTAGATTTCAAAAAGTCAAGCCTATCAGTCTGGCTTGACTGATAGGCCTAGAAATACAGTATCTCCCATGAGCCTGAGTTTCAATTCGGTTGCACAGTATGATTTCCATGGTAGAGTTACGCAAGATAATTGGTCCCAACTTCCATAAATGTAAAGTGTAATAAGCAGCTCATTATACTAATAGAAGCCTGGGTTGACTAGCAGTGTCTTGAGCAAAGGGGAAGGCAATGGATTTGTGGGATTAGGGTTCATATGTGCATTAACTTGAGATGAACTTTCAGATGTAGCACCCTTCCCAGTGCTGTGGCCTGTGAAGAACTGAATAAAGCCCATAGATGTCAAGTGCAGAAAGGCTTGAGAAAGAATTACTCACAGGCATTTATTTCTTGTAGGGAGATGATGAGAGATGGCTCAGTTCTTGAGCTTATTAATTGATTTTTTTTTTTGTTTTGTTTTTTTAATTGTGATTTGGGTGAAAGTTTACAGAGCAAATTCACTTTCCATACAGCAGCTCACATACACTTTGTCTCATGACATTGACTACAATTTACCACAATGCAACAGCTCCCCTCCCACTTCCTCACCATAGATGCCTCTTCCATGTATCCTTCCCTCCATGTACTCCTGCCCCTGAGCTATGTCCCTATGTATACACAGCCCTTCCATTCTCCCATGATTGTTCTCTCCAAGGAGTGTATCTACCTAATGTTCACCTCATATGCCTGTCTTTTGTTTGGCTGGAAGCCATGGGAGTGGGTTCAATTCCACACCTGAACGGCAGCTAGAGGCCATAGTCTCAGTGGTTCCATCAGGTTCTATCAGACCATCAAAACTGGTCCCTATTTTTTTTTTTTTTAATTATTTTGAGTTTTGTTCCACATTGTTCTCCCACTCTATTCAGGATCTCCTACATAGATCCCCCTCTGAGTGGTGACAGTGGTAGTCAGGCACCATCTAGTTTTTCTGGTCTCATAGTTGTATAAGCTGAGGATTGCATGGTGTACCAGTCATTTGGACTAATTGTTCCTTGATAACTTTTATGGTCACCTGATCTTAGGGAATCTCTGAGATCTATTAGTCACCTATCAAACATAATTACTGCAAATCTTGATCTATTCCAAGTCACTCATTTCAATAAGTATCTCTGTGTTCCACTTGAATAATATGAAGACAACAGAATAATTAACTCTGATCATTCCCTCCCATTTTGCTTATTTCTCCTAAAAAATAAAATAAACTTAATGTTATCATTGTATAGTTAATATTTCTTTAGTTATTCATCTTTAATAAATTATTGGTTTATCATTGCACCTTCAACCTCAGTCTTTCCACTGAGATGAAATTTGAACTCCTGAAATATCTCTTAGAACTTTGGTATTCATGGAAAGAGAAATAGAGATATATTCATGCCTGGGCCTCTCCTAAGACCAACTGAATCAGAATTTCTAGGCATAGGACCACTACTCTAGGAGTCCGTTTAGTTAGGAGCTACTGGTGAAAACTCCTACTTTTTGTTTGTCTGAACAATAGTTATTTGTTATTGAATAATAGTTTCACAAGTTCTACAGTTCTAGATCATCACTTATTTTCTCATAGGATTTTAAAGATTTAAGAGTTTCAGTCTTCTGGCTTTGGTTATGGTCTCTGGGAAATCTGTTGAGAATATACTGTTTTTATTTTGTAGGTAATCTGAGCTCAATACTGTGAAGCTTTCTTGCATTGTGGCTAGGTGTCTGTCTCTTATTTATTATTATATTTAGGATTTATTGTGTCTTCTTTGTCTGATGATTCAAGTTTTTGATCACTTCTGAAAAATTCTTAGCCATAATCATATCATATATTCTATCCATTCCTTTTTTAATGGATTGTTAGTTACTTATGCAAGATATTTTTATTTCATCTTCCTCTGTTACTTATTTCTTTTTTATATTTTAATCTCTTTGTTTATTTCTTCAGCATTCCAGATAAATTATTTATATCTTCCAGCTCTAACCCACTACTGAATGTATACATTGAGTTTTTATTTCAGTGCTTTTTTTAAAAAACTTCTTGAAGTTATATTTAGAATACTCCACTCCTAAAGTTCTACTTAAAACATTTCGTTTCTAGATGTTCTTTATAAAATTTATGTGTTATTTCTCCAATAGGATCTTATTCTTCATTTACCTTTTCAATTTTGAAAACTCTTTAAACATAGAGATACTACAATCTCTACTTAATAATGTCAGTGTCTAGAGTTGTTTTCTGTTGTTCCTGTAAGGAGTTCTGGTGGTGTAGTGCCTAAAGTACTTGAGTGCTAGCCAGAAGGTTGGCAGTTCAAACCAACTAGCTGCTTTGTGGAAGGAAGACAGGGCAATCTACTTCTGGAAAGATTTAGTGCCTCTGAAACCCAGTGTGGGTTACTATGAGTTGGACTTGACTCAATGGCAGTGAGTTTTTTTGTTTTGTTTTGTTGGTTGTTTCTGCTGAGTATAGCTCATAGATACCTACTTTCTTATTTGTTTTATGATTTTGGAGAGTGAATTTATGTTATCTGGAATTTATCTGTGGATACATTGTGAGGCCTGAGTTGAGGGTGCATTCCATCACTACAAAGAAACTTGTGTTGGCTTCTGTCAGGTTCTATAACGTACTTTCAACTCAAGACCACCTTAATTTCTTGTCTTGGGACTTTTCTAAATGTGCTGGCTATGTAAGTTTTAATCCCAATTTTGCCTGAGGTTAGGCATATGATTGTGAATTTTTCAGAAGGGATTTTTTTCCCCATCAAGAATTCAGCCTTACACAAACAAATGCACTTCTCCATCTCTTTGCTATCAATTTTTTTTCTAACCCACCATTGTCCTGAGGGGAACTGCCCCAGTCTTGAGTCATTCAGATTGCTAACAAAAACAGTGAGATTCAGAGTTTGACTTTCCCAGGGCCACACAGCACCTCAGCGGCAGAGCTGAGAGGAGAACCCAGATCTTCTCATAGCTGAGTTGTTTTCTTTCCAACAAAAACAAACTGCAAAAATAGTAACACTGAAGAGCTAAACAATACAATCCACCAACTTGGCCTTATAGACATCTATAGAGCACTTCACCCAACAGCAGCACAATATACATTCTTCTCCAG
>NW_006921649.1:5384478-5385185 GCF_000298275.1 Orycteropus afer afer
TCTGTAAATCTTCACCCAAATCCTAATAAAAAAAAAAAAAATAGTAACACCTTTTTCTAATAAGAATGGCTGCACCTTTGCCTCCAGTTGGACAAGTAACAGAAAGATTCAGTTATTACTCATGATTAAGTTTGATGAATTGTAGAAATAGGTTTCTTAGATATATTTTAAGAATCATAAGAACATAAAAAAGTCATGTGGGATAAGACTTATAGTCCACACTATTCAGTATTTTGTCTTTTATAGTAGCACCAAGGGATATTGGTGTGACATGATGATAGTTGCCCTCCGTGATATTGTCCTCAAAGGGGGCATCACTAACTGGGAAAGATCTATCATCTAAGAATTTCTCTACACCCTTCTTGAACTCTCATTATATTTTTGGTTTGTACAACCTTAAGGCACTACTTTATATGGAATTGATCTTATACTAGTCAGGACATTGGCTAAATAACCCTGAAGTCCTTTTAAAATACGATTTTAAGTATCATAAATCTTGTTGTATAAGTAGATTCTGCAAGTGAAGAGAGTATAGTCGAGTGATTAAGAACATGGAGTCTGAAGTCAAATAGCCTGTCTGAATGAAGGCTTTGTCATTTGCCCTAGCTATGTGACCTTGGCAAAAAATCTTTTACTTTTTTAAACCTGTTTCCCCTTCTGGAAATAAGCAATCATTTGTAGGTTATCATAAGTTTACTGTGACAAAT
>NW_006921649.1:5385285-5396129 GCF_000298275.1 Orycteropus afer afer
AGCACAAGGTCTGGCATATAGTGAACATGCAAATTAATCTATTCTGCTTATTACCATTATTGATATTTTTATTGTTGTGAGTGGGTTAATACTTTCATCATGGTCACAAACCAAATAAAAGTGCATATAATCCCGTTTCCTATTTTTTAAAAAAGACATTGGGCAATTTGTATGCTAATGGGTAGAATTGGATATGAGATGAAGAAAGTTAAGGGTATACCTTCAAACTATTTCATTCTTTATGAGTCTTCCAAGAGAATCACCGACCTTTCAGAAAATAGTCGTTAAAATATCTATAAATGTTCTGTTGTGGGAGTCCTGCATTCTGAAAAAAAGAAATATAAACTGGCCAAGTAAATAAGGTTGCTGTGCTTCTATTCAGGATTAAATTGACTCTGATATTTGGTTATTGGGTTCCCTCAATTATTTTATTTGTGCAAAATAAATAAATAAATAAATCATGGGGCATGCAATAGCTCTAATGTTAATAAAATGGAATGGTTTTTCCTGGAAAGTGGCCTCTCCAATCTTTCTTAAATGTCTCAGTCTGCCCCGACATTTACTTTGCACTGGTAACAACACTCAATTTTCATTGACATTATCTTCTAAATACAATCAGATCAAAAATCACCAACATCATTCTCATTCCTCTCCTGCAAGCAGATAACACAGGACAGGGTCTAGCTGATAACTTCTGCTTCAGTAACCTCTGATTCCAGTACCTGAAATGCTCTGTGTGGTTTTCCACTGGACCAGAGTCAGAGGTATTCATGCAAAACAGGTGATTCCCATCAGCAAAGACGTGCAACATGGTGTCTGCCTTTAACTGGACTTTCCTCCTGCTGGGTGTAGGGATTCTGTGAATTTGTTGGTTCCTGAGAGTGACTTGTACCAACTAGAGCCTGCACCAGCAGGAACCTTCCCAGACACAAGTTTGTTATTTTCCCCAGGGACATGTGCTAAATCTGTAGGTTGGAAGGAACTGAAGTGAAGCTTCTAAGAAATGGTTGTGAGCATTTAGGATGTTCTAACTCAGTTCACCTAACTGTTTACTGTGTTTTGTGACTCTTTCAGCCTCAAGCTAAATTTTCTTAAGTTTGCTGACAAATATCAGGAGTTGTTTTTCAAGAGCTTAACCATATTAATGGCCTTTAACAAGTTACATAAGTTATCTAAGTCTTGGTTTCCTCATCTGTAAAATGGGGACAACAATTTTTTTTTTTTTTTTTAAGAATTGTTTGAGAGCTCAAGTATGCCACTTAGAGCATCTGACTCAGCAAACCTTTGAGAGCCACAACTCAATTGGACTGCCTTGTTTTTCTGGGTCTTGGAAGTTTTCTGCCTTGACAGGATGCAGTCTGACCACTTTTCTATCACTCTCTCTCTATTAGTGCCAATATTTGAGTTTTCCTTCTCTGTTACATTTCCACCTTATACAGGTTCCAACTTTCACAGGTTTTACTGTATTAATACATTTTCCTAGTATTAATCACAATATAAATCTATACTAGATTTCTTTTAACTAGTAGTCTAAAGTCTCCACTTCTCTACCTATACCTGAGAAACAAAGTGGGCAATCTAAGGCATTATTTTACATTCAGCTCAAGTTCTACTTGCACTTGATATGCCCAGATATTTTAGAAAAAGGTCATTGAATTATCTGGATAATGTCTTCCTTTTGCAAAGAATAAATCCATATGTTTGCATTTTTTCTATACATTTGGTTGCCCAACCATCCATATTTGCCCAAGACTGAAGGGTTTTCTGAGAAGTGACACTGTCAGTGCTAAAACCAGGATGATCTCAGGCAAACTGGGATGAGTTAGTCACCCTATACATTATAGTTCTGAGCAAATCCTTAAGGCACTCAAATCTAATCAGTTTTTAAGCAATGCACAGGTCTCTTGCAAATAATAATAAAATTGTTCAATGAGGAAATGGGAAACGGAGAGCAGAGATTTATTTTTACACCTGCTTTTAGCTGCAAAATTAACTAAAACCAGCTTAAAATAAAGCAGTTGAATCTATGAATGTTTACGGATTGGTTGAATAGTTCAACAATGTCATTAAGGACAGAAGAATTTTGTAATGGTGTTAGCCATGTTTGCCCTTCTCCAAACAGGTCACTCTCCCATGACAGCATCCAAACCTAACAAGAACAGTGTGAAGGAAATAACTGAAAGCATCTGTCTTTTTCCTGTTGTCATCTAGTCTCTGACTCATAGCGACCCCTCCTTGGTTTCCAAGGCAGTGTCACTATGGAAGTAGATTGCCCAACCTTCCTTCTGAGGAGTGGCTGGAGGGTTTGAACCTCCAACCTTCTGGTTAGCAGTCAAGTGCCTTAGGCACTATGCTACCAGAGCTCCACACAGTCTATATTCTCCATTATGTTTCATTAGGCAGAGATGGGTCACATGCCCATCCATCAATCAATCAAGCAAGTGGCCTAGAGTAATCATAATTAAATAAACAGTAGATATCTTCTGAGGTAAGGGTGGGGCCTACCTTCTCTCAGCACATTTTATCATGAATAAAAATCGGATTTGATTAGAAATGAAGGAAGGAGGTTGGAGAAACAGCTACTGGCTGTTGAGTAGGCAAACAACAGTGTCTAGTATGGGCAGAGGAGGGCGTATCTCTCTTTAGTGCCTACTCTTGTTGTTAGTTAGCCATTTGCCCCAAGGACATGAGAGCTTCTTCTTAGATGTACAAATATTTATATAAAAATATTCCAGATGTCTAGCTGTAACAGGAGTATGGCAGATGTACCATCCTCTGTTGGGATTGCTATTGAGGACTAGGAAATATCTATAGGTTTATAATTGGTATGAAACCTCTGCATGCCTAAGTTTCTGTATCTGCAACTTAAGATATAGCCAGCAGGGAGCTGTTGCATTGTGGTAAATTGTAGTCAATGTCATGACACAAAGTGTGTGTGAACTTCTGTATAGAAAGTGAATTTGCTCTGTAAACTTTCACCCAAATCACAGAAAAAAAAAAAAAAAAAGATTTCGACCAAAAAGAAAAAGAGATAGCCAGCAGCCATCTAACGTAGAAAGTTCTAACCCGGGAAAACACAGGAAGGGGCTCTGCAGTTTGAAGTTTATTTCCTGCCTGCAAATCAAATAAAATATTGATCTTTCATCTCTGGAGAAAGCCTACCACTGGACCTTTGATACCCCGATTCTTGTAACAAAGTCATCAACAAGATAAAATATGATCTGGTCATATTTTCGAGAATCTTTTCACAACTCCATGATTCACTCCCTCTATGTGTGCTGGAGCATAGTGCCTAAGGCATTTGACTGCTAACCAGAAGGCTGGCGGTTCAAACCCACCAGCCACTCCTTGGAAGGAAGGTTGGGCAATCTACTGCCATAGTGATACTGCCTCGGAAACCCAAAGAGTGGTCGCTATGACTCCACAGCACATAACAACAACAACAACATGTGTGCTGAATGGTTATACTCTTACCTCCTTCCTGGGGCTGCTTTGTTTATTGAAGGATGAGAATCTATAGTCATTAGAGAAAACCTTCACCTCCTTCAAGACCCTTCAATGAAAAAATAGAAACCTAGCTTTTATGTAAATGGCTAAATTCTTATTTAACAGTGACTCACATTGTGATATCAAGGATTGTTGTCACATTTATACACTTGTGTCTCATGTGAGAGTATTATGAGGTTTCATTAGCTAATGGCTATGGCATTTAATACATTTTAGAAATGTCTGCAAATGTTAAATGCTATTACTCCTTGGGTCACTCTTCATTTGCATTAATATGACTTATGTAGCATCATGTATGTACACTCATTGAAGAGTTGATTCCCTGAGCATTTCTTGGCTCCTTAGAAACAGAAAGATTCCAGAGCAGAGTAAGATTTCATTTTACTTTTTGCTTTGATATGATTCCTAAAATCTTTCCCAGAGACCTGGAGTGAGAATGATTTTGAAAACAGTGACTTCTGATAGTAAAGACCTAATGTATAAAAGACTTGGTCAGAAGTCAAAGAATAAAGTAGGTGTTTTCATTTGAATGGAGCACATATTGATATAACTATAAACTACTACCTCAGTTTGAAATTCCAAAACTAAACTTTAAAAATAAAAACAGAAGTCCAATTTATAGGGAATCTGACATGATTTTAGTGGGGTCCTACTTGACATGGCTCTCCACATTTTCATGAATACTATCATGTGCTGCTTTAAATATTTCTGTAGGGTTTTGACATTCTGTTTGTGTTCAGTGGCACAGTGAGTAATTTGCTTAAATTTGAGAAAAAAAGAGTTATCTATTTTAAAATTATAGTTTGTCAATTGTGGGTAAAGTTCATAAGAAGAAATTAGAAGCTCTTCATTTAATTGGTTTGGTGAATATAGCTCTCAGTCAAAAGCACCAGCTGAGCATATCTTACCCAAGACAAAGAACACATGAAGAGGGGAATGTATCAGACTGACTTTTCTATCCCTTGAAGACAGTAAGGTGGAAAAACCATAAAGAAAAAGAAAGACACAAATTTATATTAGACAGCATAAACAAAGCTTTGAACATCCTACTCACGAGTATTGTACAGTGTGATTTTTTTTTTCCCATGATATGCTACCCTCAGCTGCTGAATCTCATCTTTCTTAACTGCAGCAGTGTGTCACACCTGCCTAGCTAGTTCACCTCAGATTCCAAATTGGAGGAAAGTTGGCATCATATTGGATGCACTTTACTGGAGATAGAGGGCAAGGTGGCAGATGGGGTAGTGAGTGCTGGTAATTAAGCATAATGGTTTAAAGTATAGCTTTCAAGAGAGGAACATTCTCAGCTCAACCAGTAGTTGCAGGTTATAGGTTGCTCTTTCTGTGCTAGTAATTGCAAAAACCATTGCTGCCCCTTTTGAATTTTTTAAATAAAAGACTATTAAAACTGAATAAAAGCTTAATAAGTAGATTAGTTAGAACAATAGTCCCCATGAGAATGTTTTGATTCTGAGTATAGCTGCTAAAGATAACCCTAAATGCAATCAGGTTTAGTTCCCTGCATGTGTGAAAGGAAGGTAATACCCTCAGAGATTTTGCCAACAGATGACATTACTTTTTAAGTGTTTCTTTCTACATTTAAATTAGTCTTTCCTCTGGGCACCACCAACAAAACCTTTGTTAAGAATCACCAGAGAAACAGAGCTCTGAATAAATGCTAGTGGAAAATTATTTTTGAGAATTTGGTTTTAGATGTTTCGCATCAAAAAGATGGATGGCAGTGCATCCGAGAGGGAGCATTTTGTGATCCTTCTCTGTCCTCTTTGTAATTTTAAGGATCAAAACTCCCAAAGTGGCCAGAGATAAGGACAAAGGGAGCAGAGCAATTTTATTAAACATATACACATTATAAAAGGCGATGTGAGCCAATGTCAGCAATTGTATATCCATATTCTGTCCTCTTTGTTCTATTTTGTTAATTTTATTACCTTTGGCCAGATACTCATTCTGTTCTCTCTCTCTCTCTCTCTCCCTCTTCATTTTTTCTCTCCCGCTCTTACTTTCTTGCTTCTCTCTCTATATTTCTCAATAATTTCTCTCTGTCTGTCTATATATCTCTATCTCCATCTATCTTTTTACCCTGATTTTTGCTTTATAGTAAAAGGCACCTATCAGGCTCAGAAAAACTCATAGACTTGATTGTCCAGCACTATTCACAATAACCAAATGGTATCAGCTTAAAATATCATCAAGAAATAAATGGAAATCAGTGGATAGGCTGAACTATTAGGTATGTCTATGCAGGGGTTAGGAGCTCTAGTAACGTAGTGCCTTAGGCACTTGACTGCTAACCAGAAGGCTGGCAGTTCAAACCCACCAACCACTCCTCAGAAGGAAGGTGGGGCAATCTACTTCCATAGTGATACCTCCTTGGAAACCCAAGAGGGGTCGTTATGAGTCGGGTCTGACTCGATGGCACACAATGACAACAACAACATGCAGGGGTTAGTGTGCCCAGGACCACATATAGGGTAGGCAGACAATGTTTCTACAAATGTATTTATAAGTTCTGTAAGAATTCCCAGGTGTGTAGTAGAGCTGACAAGTGACAAATTTGTCATCACTTCTTGGTCACAGCCAGCTAACCAGAGGAAGCGAATAGTTGAGACTGTGGGTTCAGGACCATAGTTGTAGGGGACATCAAGCTCAATTGGCATAACATACTACATAAAACATTGTTCTACCTTCTACTTTGGGGAGTAGCAACTGGGATCTTAAAAGCTTGCAAGCAGCCATCTAGGTGCAACAATGGGTCTCTCCTCATCCAGAGCAAAGAAGAATGAAGATAACCAAAGATTCATGAAAACAATTAGTCCAAGCGACTGATACACCATGCGATCCTCAGCCTATACAACTATGAGACCAGAAGAACTAGATGTGCCCTGCTACCATTGTCAACCACTCGGAGGGGGATCTATGTAGGAGATCCTGGATAGAGTGGGAGAATATTGTGGAACAAAACTCAAAATCATTAAAAATAATAATAATAAAATAAAAGATAGGGACCAGCTTTGCTGGTCTGATGAGCCTGATGGAACCACTGAGACTATGGCCCCTAGCTGCTCTCCTGGTCTGGAATTGAATCCACACCTGTGGAATATTACTCAGCCATAAAGAGAAATAAAGTCTTGTGCATGGTATAACATGAATGCCTTGAAAACATTATATTGAGTCAAATCAGTCAATCATAAAAGGACAGATATTGAACGATTCCACATATATGAAATATCTAGAGTAGTAAAATATATAAAAATAAAAGTTTATTAGTGATTATCATGGGTGATAAAAAAAACTCAAACTCACTGCCATCAAGTTAGATCTGACCCATGGCAACCCTTCCTTGGGTTTCCGAGGCAGTTATCACTACAGAAGTAGATCGCCCCATCTTCCTTGTGAGCAGAGGCTGGTGGGTTTGAACTGCCAGCTTTCTGGTTAGCAATCCAATGCCTTAGGCACTATGCCACCAGAGCTCCCCCGTGGGTGGTAGGGAGGTGAAAAAGGGAATCACTGATTAGGAGACACTGAACTTTTGTTAAGTGTGTGAGAAAAATTTGGAAATGGACAATAGTGATAGTTGCACAACATGATGTAAATAATTAATGTCACTGAACTATATATATAGAAAAATGTTGAAATGATAAATTTGTTTATATATACATACATATATATATATACACACACGCACACACACACACACACATATATAGATTCAGCACAATAAAATAAATAATAATTTGTAATGGGAAGTTACTGCCAAATTAAATTCTTTAGAAAAGATAACATAATCCCTACAGGACATGCATCTTTATGAGGTGGCTTGTCCTGCACTTTCTCTCTGCCCTTGCATGTCTTCATTGAAAAGTATCTTCATCATACTTTCCTGTATCAGTCACCTCTGAGTAACACATGCTGTTCTCTACAATCTGCTGAGCAACTCTACCATGTTCCAAAGGAGACCCCAGGTGGTCCATTTTGTCATCCTTTGTTGTCACATTTCCTTTCCTGTTCGTCTCTATTTCTCTGCTGCCTCCCAAACCATTTGTGTTCATTCATAAATGTTGTTCCTGTTTGAATAAGGAGACTGAGAAATCTGAGACTATTCTAAGCATGTAGGTTTATCAGATTGTCTCTCTCCAATTTAACTAAAGGGAAAATTTTCTCATGCCTGTCCACATCCATCTGAATATGTCAATAAAACAGGAATCAAGTAACACTTTACTTCTCTACCTTTTGAATTAAACCTTTGGTCTCAATGTGAAAGCAGTTGTAGAGACACAGAGCATCACTGAAGTGGTATGGCCTCACGCACATGTAACCAACCCCACACCCTAGTACTGGGTATTGGTAGGCATTTGCTATGTAAACGTAATGTGAATTATAATGACATTTGCTTTGAGACTATTTTATTATAGCTCTGAAATAATGGGAGAAATATTTGAAAGTCTATCAGCCAACCAGAAAGCTCGTATTCATTACACATTGTCACACAACTGGGTAGGAATCAGTCACTCTATTGTTCTTAGGTGCCATCGAGTTGGCTCTGACTCATAACAACCCTATGTAAAACAGGAGAAAAAAAACACTGCCCAGTCCTGAGCCAGCCTCACAATCCTTGCTATACCTGAGCCCTTCATTGCAGCTACTGTGTCAATCCATCTCTTTGAGACCCTTCTTGCTTTGTTAACCCTCCACATTACCAAGCATGATACTTTTCTCCAGGGAATGGCCCCTTCTGACAACACGACCAAAGGAGATGAGATGGAATCTGGCCATTATCGCTTCCAAGAAGTATTCTGGCCACACTTCTCCCAGGAAAGATTTGTTAGTTCTTCTGGCAGTCCATGGTATTTTCAGTATTCTTTGCCACACCACAGCTCAAAAGCATCAACTCTTCTTTGGTCTTCTTTTTTACTCATTGTCCACCTTTCATATGCATATGAGGTGGTTGAAAATACCATGGCTAAGGTTAGGCACACCTCAGTCTTCAAAGAGACATCTTTGCTCTTCAGCACTTGATAGAGGTCTTTTGCAGCATGTTTGCCCAGTGCAATATGTCATCTGATTTCTTTTTTTTTTTTTTTATTGTGATTAGGTGAAAATTTACAGAGCAAATACACTTTCCATACAGCAGTTCACATACACTTTGTCTCATCACATTGACACATGTCACAATTTACCACAATGCAACATCTCCCCTCCTACTTCTCCCGATAGTTACCTCTTCCCTGTATCCATTCCTCCATGCACTCCTGCCCCCTGAGCTGTCTCCCTGTGCATAAGCAGCCCTTCTTTCTCCCATGCTTGTTCTCTCCAAGGAGTGTACCTACCTCAGGTAAATGTTCAACTCATATGCCTGTCTATTGTTTGGCTGGAAGCCACAAGCGTGCGTTCAATTCCAGACCTGAAGGGCAGCTAGGAGCCATAGTCTCAGTGGTTCCACCAGGCTCTATCAGACCAGCTCTATCGGACCAGCAAACCTGCTCCCCCCCTTTTTTTTCCAAATGATTTTGAGTTTTGTTCCACATTGCTCTCCCTCTCTGTCCAGGATCTCCTATAAACATCCTCTTCCAAGTGGTTGACAGTAGTAGCTGTGTACCATCTAGTTCTTCTGATCTCATAGTCATATAGGCTGCAGATTGGATGGTGTACCAGTCGCTAGGACTAATTGTTCCCACAGATTTTTTATTTTCTTCATTCTTCTTTGCTCTGGATGAGGAGAGACCCATCGTTGCATCTAGATGGCAGCTTGAAAGCTTTTAAGAACCCAGCACTACTCGCCACAGTAGGAAGTGGAACAATGTTATGTGTAGTATGTTATGCCAATTGAGCTTGATGTCCTCTGTGACTATGGTCCCGAGCCTGCAAGTTCAACTACCCGGTCCCTCTGGATAGATGGCTGTGACCAAGCAGTGACTACAACCTTGCCCCTTGTCAGCTCCTCTACACACCTGGGAATTCAGATCATACACATAAACTTATAGGATCATTGTCTGCCAACCCTATACATGTTCTTGGGTACACTCCCCACTTCATAGACATACCTAATAGTTCAGCCTGCCCACCCATATATCCACCCATATACCCATGTTTGCCTTCACTGACAACGCCATACTATATGTGCAAAAGGGTTCATCTTTGTTGTTTGTACTTCCTACGTACCTCTCTATGTCTTTCTCTTCCTCAATGCCATTACACCAATTATTCACATTTAGTACATTGCCCTTCTCTTCATCCAAATCAAAACTTATCTCTATCTAACCATGTTCCCTCCCCTCCCTTCCCACCGCTGGTAACCAGCAAAGAAAATGTCCTTCCATAGATAAACGTTTCCTTGACTTTTACAATAACGGATATACAATATTTGTCCTTTTGTGATTGACTTATTTCACTCAGCATAATGTCCTCCAAATTTCATCCTCTTTATGTGGTGTTTTGCAGATTCTACATTATTCTTTAGGGTTGCATAGTATTCCATTGTGTGTATGTACCATAGTTTCGATATCCATTCCTCAGTAGATGGACACCTAGGTTGTTTCCATCTTTTGCCTATTGTAAATAGTGCTGCGATGAACATGGCTGTGCATATATCTGTTCTTGTCATGGCTCTCACTTCTTTAGGGTATATACCTAGTAATGGAATAACTGGGTCAAATAGTATTTCTAGTTCCAACTTTTGAAGCAATCTCCATACTGCTTTCCACAATGGTTGTACCATTTTACAGTCCCACCAGCAGTGTATGAGAATCCTGATCTCTTCACATCCTCACCAGCAGTTGTTATTTTCTGTTTTCTTGAAATTTGCTACTAGTGCTGGAGCAAGATGGAATCTCATTGTTGTTTTGATTTGCATCTCTCTAATAGCTTATGATCCTGAGCATTTCTTCGCATGTTTGTTGGCCACTTGAATATCCTCCTTGGTGAAGTGTCTATTCATGTCTTCTGCCCATTTTTTAATTGAATTATCTGCCTTTTTTGTTATTGAGGTGTTGGAGTTTCTATAAATTCTAGAGATAAGTCCCTTGTCAGATATGTCATTACCAAACATTTTTTCCCAATCTGTGGGTTCTCTTTTAACTCTTTTGGAGAAGTCTTTGGAAGCATATAAAAATTTAATTTTTTAGGTGCCAATCATCTGTTTTCTCTTCTGCTGTTTGTGCATTTTGAGTTATGCTTGATAGTCTATTTATGCCATATATTAGGGCCCCTAAATTTGCCCCTAGTTTTTCCTTGAGGAACTCTATAGTTTTGGGTTTCACATTTAAGTCTTTGATCCATCTGGAGTTCGTTTTTGTGAATGGTGTGAGGTACAGATCTTG
>NW_006921649.1:5399284-5411072 GCF_000298275.1 Orycteropus afer afer
GAAGGTACCTAAAGATAATTCTTTTAATTCCTTATCAGAGAGTTGCAATGCTGCTTCTTCCTCAGGGATGTGTTCTGGGTCTGTATCCTGTTCCCTTGTTTCTACCACTTTATCTTGCTTCTTTGTGTGGACTGTGATGGTCTGTTGTCTCTGAGACATTGTGGTATTGTGTTAAGATCTCTGTTAACTGTTTGTGAAGAGCAGTCAAAAGTGATTCAGGCTCTTGTTGGTGGTTTTTTATCATTGGCCTGTTGGTGGAAAAGGGGGTGGTGGCTCTTTCTCAGTAAGTGAAGTTGCAGGAGGTGTGGGTGTAGTTGTATCTTATGGGGACTGTTGCTGTCTCCCACTCAGATGAAAATTACAATTAAATAACCATCAAAAAACTAAAAGCACACGCACAAAAAATACACCATGTAATCACACAGGAACAGCAACCAAAAAAGAAAAAAAGGGAGAAAAGAAGAAAAAAACAAGAAAACCTGAAATATCTGGGGATAGGGCACTAGGAGAAAAAAAGGTAGAGAAGGACATTAATGAAGCAAAAAATGGGAAGAAAATAATGAATGGGGTTAACCATGAGAAAAAAGAAGGGGAAAAAAGAAAAAAAAAAGAGAATTTAAATAAAAAAAAAAAAATTTAACAAGGAACAGGGAAAAGAAAAAAAAAGGTGTAAACTAGGACATAGGAGGGGAAGAATAGTAAAAAAGACAAAAGTATTAATAATAATAGTAGTTTTAAAACAGACAAATACAAGTAAAGTAAACACCAGAAATAAGAAAGAGAAAAAGAAAAAAAAGGAAAAGAAAAAAATTTGCGGAGGACAGGGCAGGCCACCCAGGCTCTGCCTTGGCACACAGACTGGGATGGAGTTCCTGCGGGCCCAGAAGGTGGGTGAGAGTGGAGCGTGGCTGCACTTCCATTCACCACGTGGGTGTGGGGTATATGAGTATCAAGAGGAATGTCGCACTTTTCAGTCATGCAGGTTCGGAGTGTCCTTGGGGTTACTGGAAAGCAAAACCTCTTCTTAATCCCCTGGAATCTCAGAGAGTGCTGTCTCTTTAAATATCCAAAATGATCAAGCCACTTGTAAACATTCAAAATGGTGGCACCCTCCAGACAGACAAAAGTCCACAGCTCAGCCCACCTTTCTCTTTGCCTTCTCCGTTTATTCCCCAGCCACTAGAACAGTCCTCCTAGCAGTCCCTGGCTAGCAGTGCTGATTTTTAGGTTAATTCTTAGGTCCTACCACCACTTGGGAATCTCCAAGCTGTCTGTGCCATCAGGATCACTCAGGATCGCTGCCAGACAGCAGGTCAGTATGTCTCCTTTTTTGGTATTTTCATGCAAATTCTTCTGCTAGTTGGTGTTCAGTCCACTTCTATATCCTTCCCTCCAAGGCTCAGGTGTCTAGGATTATCTTCTGTGTTTGTGTTAATTGGTTTCCCTTTTCTTTGTTGTAGAGGGTCTGTGCAGGCTTTCTGTTTATTCTGCCATCTTGGAATCTATGTCATCTGATTTCTTGACTGCTGCTTCCACTGGTGTTGATTGTGGAACCAAGTAATATGAAATCTTTGACAACTTCAGTGTTTCTCCATTTATCAGGATGCTGCTTATTGGTCCAGTTATGCAGATATTTGTTTTCATTATGTTGAGGTGTAATCCATAGTGCAGACCATAGTCTTCAATCTTCATCAGTAAGTTTCTCAAGTCATCTTCACTTTCAGCAAGCAAAGTCGTGTCATCTGCATACCGCAGGTTGTTAATGAGTCTTCTTCCAATTCTTATGCCACACTCTTCTTCATATAGTCCAGCTTCTCAAATTATCTGCTCAGCATATAGATTGTTGTTGTTGTTGTTATTTGCCCTCAAGTCAGACCCGACTCATAGTGACCCCTCCTTGGGTTTCCAAGGCAGTATTACTACAGAAGTAGATTGCCCAACCTTCCTTCCAAGGAGTGACTGGTGGGTTTGAACTGCTAGCTTTCAGGTTAGCAGTCAAGTGCCTTAGGCACTATGCTACCAGAGCTCCCGATTTAGACATAGATATGGACATACATATACGCATGCATGCACACACACATATGACTTTACCATGAATAAAAAGGTTAAAGGTAGGTGAATAAAGAGGATGAAAAGTTAAGGTTGTTGAGCTCAGGAAACAATAGCAAAATACACAAATATCAAAGAGATCCAAACAATAAATCCTTCCAAGACAGAACACTTAAGCCAAAATGTGCTAAAATAAGATTGTGGAGTGATTGGAAGTCATGGGATCACTACTGAATTACTCTGTGACTTGCTACATTCACCTGCATTATTTACTTTGTGTTTCACTGCTGTTATCTGTGACATAAACATTAAGGGCCTAGAAAAATCACGTATGAACCAGTGAAACACCTGCATTGTACTAGCATTATTCACTTATTTGTCAATGGTATAATAGCTAATACTTAGAAACACCTGTCATAGAAGAATATACTATTAAGAGTTTTAGCTACACCTTACAGATGTGGAAATTGCTATCTATGCATACAGACATTGTTGAAAAGACTGAGTTTTATTCACCTTGATTGTGATAGTTAAAGTGTGTGTCAACTTGACTGGACTGTTGTTTTGAATTTGTCAGCTGGATAAAGTTATTCCCAATGATGAAACTGAATGTGGTGTAATCAGTTCCATGGTAGAATTTGCCTGTGAGCAACCAATTAGTTGCTTGGGGTGTGGCCTGCTTCCCATATATATGGAGAAGCTTTGAGAAAGTCTCTACCTTTTTGGCACATGCTAAGCCATGCTCCTACTGATCTTGGGATTGTTTCATGGCCTGCCATGTTGTCTGCTGATCTTAACATTGTGCCATTTTACCTGTTGTGGTATTTTCAAATGCCTTATATGCATGCGGAAGCTGGACAATGAAAAGGAAGACCAAAGAAGAGTCGATACCTTTGAATTGTGGTGTTGGCAAAGAATAATAAAAATACTGTGGACTGCCTGAAGAATGAACAAATCTGTCCTGGAAAAAGCTCAGCTGGAATGTTGCTTGTAAACAAAAATGTCCAGACTTTGTCTCATGTACTTTGGACATGTCATCAGAAGGGACTGATCCCTGGAGAAGGATATCATGCTTATTAAAGTGAAGAGTCTGCGAAAAAGGGGAAGACCCTCAATGAGCTAGATTGGCACATTAGCTGCAACCATCGGCTCAAGTATAGCAAGGATTCTGAGGATGATGCAGTCCTAGACAGTGTTTCCTTCTGTTGTGCGTAGGGTCGCTATGAGTTGGAGCCATCTCAATAGCACCTTACAACACCTGCCAACCTGGGGTTCATGAACCTCAGGAGCCCTGGCAGCTTTCTGAGTTAGGAGATGCCTCTAGCTCCAGTGGGCCTGGAACAAGAGCCAGAGTGAAGCCCAGGGTCAAGGGACCTTCACCTGACTTCTAGAACCAACACTCTGGATTCAGACTTGTAGCCTCCTAAACTGTGAAGCCATCCACTTGTGGTATATCTGTTATTGTAGCACTAAAGAAACAAGACATTGACCTTCATTTTTGGCTTTTATTTCTAGCAATAATGAGGATTTTCCCAATTGAAAATATGCAGGGAAGAGACTCATTTAGAAAGGGGCCTGATCCTACACAGAAGTAGGGATGCATTTTTTTTTCCATTAGGCAGCTATGTAGAAATCTAAAGAGATGTATTTATACAGTTATAGAACTATAGCAAGGTTCTTTCTTTTATTCTAAGATGTCTTAATCACTTTTATCTTTTTTTTTTTTTTCAGTTTACCCTCTGTTTCCACATTGTTTACCTTATATGATCTTCACTATGGCTCTGTTGGGGGTGGGAGAGTGTCATTAACACCATATTGGAGACAGAGCACTAAATCTCAGACAGAAGTGTCTAATGAATTTTGAGCAACCAAGCCTCTGCCTCATTCTTTTCCTCAAGCCTGATTCCAACATCTATGGTACCCCATTGCTGAGAAAGAGAGAGACATACCTATTGAATTCTAACTAAGAAGACCAAGAACATTTTTGTTGTTTTTGTTCCTATAGGAACAATATCGTGTTGAAGTGATTTATTATTGAGGGATAAGCTCTGTGGGTTTAATGGAACATTGTACTTAGATGTGCCTAGCTTCAGACAGGATGAACTGGTGGTTAGTTTTATAAGCTTGCATTCATATCCTACTTCTACTCTCTTAGTAGCTTGATTATTTAACCTCCCTAGTCTCAGTTTCCTAATCTATAAAATGAGGGTAATAACTTTGACCACAGTGGGTTGTTGCAAAAAAGAAATATGTTAAGGGTGCATTAAAGAGATAATACAGTGCAAGCACAGAGTTGTGCTCAGTTAATAATAACTACTATTATGATTAGAATGTTCTTTTAGAAAAGTAGATCATAAACTCCAAATAGCACACATACAGAAGAATTTTAAAGGAAAAACCCAATGCCTCCAGGGCCCATGTATCTATTTATAAATTATCAAACTAAGTATGTTCCAAACTATGTACTACAAAATCTTAATTATGTACACTGAATTTCCTAGAAATTGGTTATATGTGTCTGTGTGTGCCCTATGTATGTCTGTCCCTTTCATCATTTATAAACTCTCTAATTAAAAAAATTGAGAGAACGTAAAATCAAAGACACAAAAACAACAAACAGCATTAATTTTTCTTACACTCTTTGAGTAGAAATATCTGAGGTAGCTACACTATGTGGTATATTTATCAAAGTAATGAGATAGAAAATAGAAAACAATATACCTACTTCTCACTTAATGACTATCTCATTATCTGACATTACACATTTATGACAATAGTGAAAAATCTACTCTCTCTTCAACTTGTATTGAAGCCTAGAGGCAAGGGTGAGATGCAGCACTAGAGGGCCTCCAGGTCTTCATCCCCAAAGAATTGGAGAAAGGCCCACTCTGGGGTGCAGAGCAGAAAGTAAGGAGCTCATGCAGGTTCTACAGCAGCTGGAGCAGCTGCCCAAGTTCAGGAACAGATCCTAGGAGCATGAGGACCTGGAGGCCCTCTAGTGCTACATCTCACCCTTGCCTCTAGGCTTCCACACAAGTTGAAGAGAGAGGGTGGAAGGAACTGGAGTGGGCACTGGTGGAAGGAACTGGAGTGGACCAGTGTGAGTGGGCACTGAGGGCAGCACTATCTGGAGGGGTGGGTCCACAGCCTCCAGGGAGCAAGGGAGTGCTCTGAGCCAGGAAGATTAGGAAGTCCCTAGTGGGTGCACAGGAGTGATGTGGCAAGCTCAGCCCTATGCTGCTGGAGCAGCAGCTGTGGTGGGTCAGGGTTCACAGCTGGGGCCTGAAGCAGCTCCATGGGCTGAAGCTTGGTGTGGAAGAGCAGGATAGAGTGGGTCCAGCCATGCAAGAGGAAAGCAGTGTGGGCCTAGTGGTACAGGAACATGGCGGCTATAGCCATGAGTCCAGTCTAGGGGTGGTGTAGGGGCCACTGGACAGAGTGGACTGGAGTCACCTGCCACCATGGACTGGCTGCATAGGCTGACTGATGGTGCAAGAGGAGGACTGGAGACTACAAGCAGCACCAACAGGAGGAGGGAGGAGGCTTCACAGTGCAGAACTGGAGGAAGGCCTACTCTGGGGTGCAGAAGCAGAGACGAAGGAGTTCATGCAGGTTCTACAGCAGGTGGAACAGCTGCCCAAGTTTAGGAACAGATCCTAGGAGCATGAGAGGGGTTCAAAAGTTACAGAGAACAGAGGAAACAGTATTGGGTAAGCAGCAGAAACCTCAGCAGGAACTGGAGACCCTGGAAGCTGTTCTTCATTCCAGGAGGGACTAAAGCTGGTAGAGAAGGCCCTTCTTGTGGTACCCAGTGGCTTGAAGGGAAGGGGCATTCCTAGGGATTCAGGATATAAATTGGTTGCCTTGGGTGCAAGAGGATGCTCTGGCGGCATAGTGCCTAAGGCATTTGACTGTTAACCAGAAGGCTGGTGGTTCAAACCCACCAACCACTCCTCAGAAGGAAGATTGGGTAATCTACTTCTGTAGTGATACCACCTTAGAAACCCAAGGAGGGGTCTTTATGAGTCAGATCTGACTCAATGGTAATGAGTATGTGTGTGTGTGCAAGAGGGACAGGTGGTTCAGGCTGTCAAAGAAATACACCTGTAGAAGAAGGGGTCCCAGAAAGGAAAAGAGCCCCCAAGAGGCACGACAAAGAGGCATAGGCAGAGGAGGAGGTGGTAACAGTAGTGTGGAAGGAAGCACAGGGTGTAGGGGTTGGGGGAGTAGAAGAGCACTATGAACTGGGGAGAGTTGGAAGCCACTGCCTGATGGCAGGTTATGGCGTACAGGATTCTCTTCTCCACTTCCAACTGGGTGTCCTTGAAGCTGTGTCTGCAGGAGGCTGCAGAAAGTGGCAGATAAGGGATTTTCACATAACAGCCTGTTTTGGGGAATCTTATCATGTCCATAAGTGAGGAATGAGTGTATAGAAAACAAAATTAATTAATTAAATGTAAATGTATCATCAGCCAGAAGAGTCAACATTGCTGCTATCATTGACCTTCAAGTATAGGCTCTGAATGTATATACATAATGTTTATAGTACATAGATTTCTGCCAAAATGGGCTTAAGGTTAGGGAAACATAAGAGTTACTCATGAAGACAAAATTTGGGCATTAAATTCCAAAATACATTTTTTATGTTCTACTTTTTATCAAGGATATGCATTGCTGTCATAAGCAATATCCTCAATGCCTTTTCATGTTAACCAAGACATAAATCAGTTTTGTATGCACATATAATAGTTTGATAAAAGCCAATGGTATGTATTCGATTCAGTACAGATTCAATCTCTATACTCAGATTTGGTATAGATTTTTCTACTCAACATGGAATTGAGATCCAAGTATGTGGTCTTCTGTGATCTAATTTCATATGTCTAGATGTGAATGGATCTTGTATTCCACAGATAAGCTTTATGATCCATCGTTTTTCTCAGCCAAGCTTGCAATAAAATCTTACAATCAAATAATCTGAGGTAATGCTCTCTGAAGAAGTCCTGATTTCATAATAAAATCTATTAGTTATTGAGAGTAGATATCAGAAAATCATCTCAATAGTCATCTAAAAATCAAACCAGGTGCTAATATGTTTCCTTCCTAAATGAAAGCATATCTTCACAGATATGGGTACAGGTGAGTACATAGGCACCTGTTTCTCTCAGAAAAAAAAAAAAAAAAAAAGACTTAAATAAATGATTGACTCAAAAATAATAAACCAAAACCAAACCACACCCATTGCCATCAAGTTAATTCCTACTCATACTGAACCTATAGGGCAGAATAGACCTGTCGTCTAGGGTTTCTAAGGATATAAATCTTTACAGAGGCAGACTGCCTCTTCTTTATGCCACTGAGCAACTGGTGGGCTTGAACCACCAACCTTTTGGTGCAGCCCAACACTTTAACCACCATGCCATCAGAACTCCTTTAAGAATAGTAGAGTCAAGAATATTTAGACTTAAAAATCTTTGCTAAGGAAAAAGCTCACAACCAAACCCACTGTCATCGAGTCAATTCCAACTCATAGCGACCCCGACTGGTTTTCTGAGGCAGTAAATCGTTATGGAAGTAGATTGCCCCATCTTCCTTCTATAGAGTGGCTGGTGGGTTTGAACTGCCAACCTTCTGCTTAGCAGTCAAATGCTTTAGGCACTGCACCATCAAATCTCCTTTTTCTAAGGAAAGACACTGTAAATTAAGTCAAAAATTATTGCTACACTTTCTAGCAGCAAAAGCAAAAAGCAAAATGTGATGGTTTACCTACTGCTTGATCAGTAAAATAAGCCATATCAGTTTCTCAGGAGATACTTACCTTCCACCTTCCAACACATGCACACAGAGAGAATTCAAAATAATATTACATGAAGTATTCCAGACGTTGTATAGGAAGCCTTAAACTATATCTGTTATTACCTCTGTTGTTGTTATGTGCCGTCAAGTCGGACCCAACTCATAGCGACACCTCCTTGGGTTTCCAAGGTGGTATCACTACGGAAGCAGATTGCCAAACCTTCCTTCCGAGGAGTGGCTGGTGGGTTTGAACTGCCAACTTTCTGGTTAGCAGTCAAGTGCCTTAAGCACTATGCTACCAGAGCTAGCGGTCACTTATTGTACGGTTATTTAGCTATCTATTTTGTTATTTAAAACAGTACATGATTTAGGTGGTGGGATATATCTATTCTTTACTTTTCAGTATTTCAGTTTTTTCAATGTGTGTATACTGTTTTGATAACAAGAGAAAAAGATAATAAAATATTCTAATTTGGTGTAACAGAGGGTTCCCATTCACATTTTTATTTGGATCTCATAGCAAAGCAAGTTTGCTCACTACTGATGGAGGGGATGCTGGTCCTCATGGATGTCTATTGGGGAAGCTCTCTAAAGCATTCATTTGTTTCTACAAAACGCCCAAAATTTGTTCACTCACTAACATATAGGAGCACCCCCTGTGTACACTGTACTTTAGGGACATTAGGTTACTGGGGAAAATGTGTCAGGAAGGCATCAGTGTTTAACATAAGGGATGCTTGTGGGACTTTGGAGGATGACATTGAATCTTTGAAAAGAAAATTGAAGATTGTTGATACTAAATTCCAGGTTGGTGGTCTCAGAAATCAGGTGGATATATAGATATATATGCAAACTGAACAGGTGTGGAAAGGCAAATGGGACTAAACCCACGAATAAGTATAATTTAGAAAACAAAAAAGAAAAAGGGTAAAGTTGAGAGACCCCAATTTAATCTGCAGTTTCTATTAAATTTGAACCCTAGAGACATCTTCCTGAAAATGCCTTATTATTTTTTTTTTTCTTGTAGAACAATTCACATTATATACATCCTTCCACTGACCCGTCTCTTTGAACCCTGCAGGCACTAGATAACTAATGAATAAAATAATATTGTGTGCTCTTGGGGCTATTGCAGACCCTTTTGTGTCTATAAAAGCTCTCATTTTTCCGACATATGGGAGAGGATACAACACGGAGAGAGGCTGTGTAAAATAACTGAGATAGCGTGGGCTGAACCCCAGGGGCACTAATGACATTGTATCCACGGAGCAAAGTTAGAATGTTCTGTAATGATGTCATTAGACTCCTGAAAAAGCTAACTTATTGCTGAGTAGAATTTCTCTATTACATTCTCTTTAAAAAGAGAATAAACTCCAGGGTGTGTGGCTGTGTATGGGTATTGACATTGAATGTCTGTGTCTCCAATCACTCTGCTGAAATGTTCCGACCTTCTTACATGCAGTTTAGTCAACTCAGCTGCCCTTTAAATGGAGACAAATGAATTTACAGAATTATGCAGGTCAGGTCACCTGAGGTCAAAAACTGATTACTCAGTAATGCCATCACCTTTGTTTCACCTCAGCATCTTTGAAGGTTTACTCCTGAGCTCCTCACCTTTGATTTGGTACCCTACAATGTTTATGCCCATGAAAGTGTTTATGTGCTCAAATGCAGAGACCCACAGTATACCTGTATCACATTCAAAACCTTTCCCATGGAGGCAGATACCCAACCTGACAGTGTAAGACATTGACTTGTAGTTCAGAATTGTAATAGGGGTAAAAATGAATAAGAAATAGCAAGTCATTAGAAATTTAAGAAAAAGATTCTGGTGCTTATTAGCTATGCCACCTAAGGCAAGCTATTATCATCTTTGTGTATCTCAATTTTCTCATGTTTAAAGGAGGGACATTGATAGTACCTACCTATTGCGGTAGATGAAATAAAAGAAAAATGTAAAACACATAGTTAGTACTCAGTAAGTAGCAGCAGCATTGATGAATGCAAGTGCAGGGGCTACGGTATCTGGACTTTTATCAGAGGATCCAGTTAACGGAAACGTAATCTTTCTAAACCCAGAATTTAGATTGTGTTTACGTACTAGCTGGTCACATTGTCAGCACTGAAGCTTTTATAAATGCCTCCCTATCAAAACACCACAATCTTTATGTCATTGGACTCTGTTTAAGCTCTAGCCCCAGACAACTCCAAATTTGCATTCCCCATATTTGCATTCTCTATTTCACTGTCTTACAAAACAAATGCAAGAAATCTTCAACTTAGAATACCCATTTTGTGAAACGGATGTGCTATCCAATAAATGGAGGGGAAAAAAAAGAAAGAAGCACATCATCCCAGTAATATGTAAGCACTCTGAAAACATCAGCTAAGCCCAATGCCAATATGATATAATGAGATTTTTTTTTTTTAGGCAATGTTATAGTCTAACGAGATTGGCATGGTTTATTAATGGCTCATGCCTCTTTTGAATTGGGAAGATAATGCATCTTTTTTCCTGTTGTTTGGTATGATACACAATAACTTTTGAATAGTGTTGATATTTAAATAAACCCAAGGATGTAGAATTTGACAGTAAATTGCCACATAAGGCTCACAGAAGAGAAAAGGGAATCTATGTTCAGACAGTGGTGGTCCTTTCTTTTCATTAAAAATCTTTGGCTTTTGGAGTCTGGTGGAACCCACCCAAGACTATGGCCCTGGGATACACTTTAGGCTAGGGGTAAGACTCACTCCCAAGGACCGGCTCTCAGCTCAACAGTAGAAAGACTTAAATGCAGAACACCCATCCCAGGGCAATGCATCCACCTACTCTATGGAGATACACTCCTTGGAGCAATTGGCCATGGGGCATCAGAGGGGCAGTATTCACATGGAGGGAAAGCTGAACAGATAGGAATGCATAACTAAGAAGGGCATAGGGATAGGGGTGCCACAGGGAAGGAAGAAGAGAACAGTGGGTTAGGGTTGGAGATGGTAATCGGGGAGTGAAACCGAATATACACAAATGGTTGACTATAAAACAAACTCTCTTCTGTAAATTTGCACCCACAACACACGCACACACACACACACACACACAAACCTTTGGCTTTCTAAAATTGTACGTACCCACAATCCATCTTTGTGCCATATGCTCAACCCACACCTCTGTGAATCGGGTCTGTGTGACTACATGCTATGTTCAGATGTTAGCAATACTACTCATCTCTAGTCATGGCATCTCTGAGGTCATAGAAAGAAAACTCATGTTTATAGACTCTTAGGACATGATATTGACCACGTGTTTTAATGACCTTCTTATGAGAGGCAATGTAACACACTAGTTTTTTTAAAAAAAAGTTAGAATCCCTGCTCTAATACTTAGGTTCCAATGACCTTAGACTTCTATCTATGTGCATAATTGGAAGACATAATAGTATCTAATTCAATAGGAGTAAATGAAATCTAGCACGAGTTTAATACTCAACAAGCAGCTGCAGTTGTTATATTAAGTCACAGAGTTGCATTTTAATTTAAAAAGTACAAAGTACAAGACAAATATTGTAGTATATAAATAATACTTTTACAGTTTTCCCACTACTTCCCCCTGATATTCCCAGTGGTTGTGCACTCCCTAAATCTCTATATTACCTAAGTAATATAGAAGTATCAGATTTCAGTTTGACTTCAAAATCTTAAGAGTATTAATTAACTGCATGATACTTGACAACAACCTATAGTAGGCAATATGAATGAATTATCAAGCCCATTCAAGCAGGCGGTTTTTCAAAATATATCATTAAGCACAATGATACCATAACAGCATGGCCATTACATATGGTTCCATGGCACATTCTTTCTATGCAGTCAGTTTTGCCAGAGTAGGGATGTTACAGGTATCACCATTTTAGTGGCAAGTCCATCTTGGATGGTATACACTTTT
>NW_006921649.1:5411172-5429547 GCF_000298275.1 Orycteropus afer afer
TTTTTTTTTTTTTTTTTTTTTTATATAGATGGAATTTTCCCCTGTTGAAATGAAATTTCTTTATTTCACTAACTATCCTCATTCTTTACTCATTTTCCTTTGCCCTTCTTTGCTCGGTGTTATACATGTATCAAATAAACCAGGCTTCAAAAACATAGAACACAAGATATGGATCCTGGTTTGTTTAGGAACACAGTCTTTAGGAACCAGGCAGTGTTTTGTTCTTTTGTACATAAGCTCACTAAGAGTTGCAGATGACTCAATGGCACATAACAAACAACAGCAAATCTTTAGGAAAAGGAAAACTCATAATGCCTACATTTTACATCTAACACCCAATACTCAAGGATATTTGATGAATTAATGGGTAGACTTGAGAGCATGGACAAAGCAATATGGCAGTATAGAACTATTCTATCTTGTGTAGAATTTATATACCTGTGCATAAGGAGAGTAATCAGGATTGAGGGTATCAGGCAGGGAAGGATTTCTGGAAAATGATAAATGATTCTGTTTCAGAGGCTATAAAAGGAGCTTTGGGATGATACTTTTATGCTAAGAGACTGCTATATGCAGCTTTTTTTCTACATTTATATCTCATAGATAATATGCTTTCACTAATCCAATGCTTCCTGGAATTAAACATAGGTCCCCCGTATTCCTGAAATACCCTTGAAGAATTTATGATTATATTAGGCCATTTTGTGAATCTAATGCTTTTCTGTTTTTGTCATCAGGAAAAAGTCAAACTAATTAAACTATCTGGAAACAGAACACCTGATAATGACCTCTGAGAGTCAACTGATGTCTGTATGTAATCCTCTCAACTAAATGTATGCATGTTTTACACCAAGGGCATTAAGTGATCAGTGGCCTTTTCCTCTGTGCCCTATTCAGACTCTTCCACCTGCCTTTCAACATAGAAGACAAAGGAATGTAGCTGCATGTCTTATTCAGTTTCTAGTCTGAGGACACACAATACTTGCTTTACAACATTAAAGGGAGTTTCCAGTTATCTCAAGAGAATGGTAATACCAAAATGATTTCCCAAACATAGTTGATTTATATTGTTCTTAATAATATGGAAAATTTTACAAAACAATTCTATAACACAAATAATTGTATTTACTTTGACTATGTTGTTAAACATATTGATATTTGTTTCATATCAAGGTCACACAGATTATTATGAGGATATGCAAAGAAACATTTTTCATGACTTAGCGCTGGCATGCGGGGATACTGGGATAAAGAGCAACTGTTTTTGTTTTTGTTTTCTTTGTCAGGCATTATCGGTTGTATGAGTAATAGTACTTCTACTTTTGTTGGTTTGTAAGCAAATCAGAGCTACAATTTTTACTTCCTTCCACCAAACTCTATCAGTAACTATGGCATATATTCTGTGTACCATATTTGTCTCGAGCTCTGGTAGCATAGTGCCTACGGCATTTGACTGCTAACCAGAAGGCTGTCAGTTCAAACCCACCAGTCACTCCTTAGAAGAAAGTTTGGGCAACCCAGGAGGGGTCACTATGGGTCGGATCTGACTCGACGCCAGTGAATTTGGCTTATTTTTGTCTCTGTTCTCATCACGTGTTTGCAACCATTACTCACAACCTCATCAAATAACATTTTTTAAATTTTGTTTTTCAAAATAAAGTTCTATAGAAAACTTCAAATACTTTTTTAAACAGTGGGGTTTTAAAATGAATTTCAAATTTTAATAACAAGTAATTAAAATATGATAGAATTATTTGTTGATAATATTAGAGATTTTAAAATAAATTTGAGTAAAATATGGTTCAAATTATTGACATTTCTTCACCCAATTTAACAGATTCAAGCTACTACATTGTTAACAACATAGAGAACTGGAAATAATCTGAACATTCATCGATAGGCAATGGGCTATATAAATTGTTGTATTAATACAATAAAATAGTACATGACTATTAAAGTCATGAGGTCAAACAATATTTAATAATATGGAACAGAATTTGAACAATGTAGGTTTTAGGGGTACCAGCCCTCCATGCAGTTGAAAATCCACTTATAACTTTTGACCACCAAAAAACTTAACTACTTATAGCATACTATTGGCTGAAAGACTTACTGATAACATAGTCAATTAACATAGTTCTTGATATATATTTATTAGATTTTCATATGAAGACACACACACATATAAAATGGGTAAATTTGTTAACTGTAAAGAATGTTTTTTTCTACTTTTCATCAAGTGAAAGTGAATTATCATAAAGGTCTTCACTCTCATCATCTTCGTAGTGAGTAGATCGAAGAGGAGGGGAGGATGAGAGTTTGGTTGTGCTGTATCAGGGGCAGCAGGCACAGAAGAGGTGGAAGAGGTGGAAGGGGAGGCCAGAGAGACATGCACACTTGATGTAATTTTATGGAAATACGTTGTAATATTTGCCTGAGTTTTTTGCTTTTTCAGTTTTCTAAAGATATTTTGACATGGAGCCAATCCTTCTTCCACTGTTTGTTTTAGTTCACTGCCCGTGTCATAGAAGGCTCCATGTTGTAAAAGAAGGCAAAAACAGTCTTGAGTAATCAAATACTTTTGCCAGATTGTTTAATGTCAGTGTGTCTTCTGGCACTGCTTCCTCCATGTCTTCTTCCTCATCATCTGGCACTGGTTTGGAAGTGTTCATCTCCATCAAGTCATCTTCTGTTGATTCCTCTAATGTAGTGTCTATTACCTCTTGAATTTCTCCAAGATCTCTGTCTTGAAAAAAAAAAAAAGAAGTATAAGTGGACCCATGCAGTTCAATTCCCTATTGTTCGAAGATCTACTCTACTCTACTCTACCCAGGAGCTCTTGTTATTTACAAACAATAGATTTCAATATATATGCATACCTGCCACACACACACACACACAAACTAAAGATTAGCAATATCTGCAATAAAATCATGGATATGTTCAGACAGTAAATTTACAGATGATTTTTCCATTTCTTTCTTTTTGTATTTATTTTTCATTTCTAAACTTTCTACGGGAGCTCTGGTACCATAGTGGCTAAGACACTTGCCTGCTAACCAGACAGCTGGCAGTTCAAACCCACCAGCCACTCCTCGGAAGGAAGGTTGGGCAATCCTACTTCCGTAGTGATACTGCCTCGGAAACCCAAGGAGGGGTCGCTATGAGTCGGGTTTGACTCGACGGCACATAACAACAACAAACTTTCTACAGTGAACATGTTTCATATTTCTAATCAGTGTAAAGTAAATATTAAAAAAAAAAAAGATATGAAACATTTATGATAACCGCATGTAGCAGAGGAGTATTGCTTCTCATAATATGCTATAAAAAAGAATTCTGACTGCTGACCAGAAGGCTGGCAGTTCAAGCCCACCAGCCACTCCTTGGAAGGATGGTTGGGCAATCTACTTCTGTAGTGATACCACCTGGGAAACCCAAGGAGGGGTCGTTATGAGTTGAAAACAACTTGAGTGAGTTTATGTGTGTGTGTGTGTGTGTGTGTGTATAAAAGCTCTGGTAGTGTAGTGCCTAAGGCACTGACTGCTAACCAGAAGGCTGGTGGTTCAAACCCCCCAGCCACTCCTTGGAAGGATGGTTGGGCAATCTACTTCTGTAGCGATACCACCTCAGAAACTCAAAGAGGGGTCGCTGTGAGTCGGGTCCAACTTGATGGCACATAACAACAACAACATATATATATACTCAATAAGGAACTCTGGTGGTGCAACCGTTAAGCACCTGACTGCAAGTCAAAAGGTTAACTGCTGGAACCCATCCAGGACTCTGTGGGAGAAAGACCAGGTAGTCTGCTTCCATGAATATTATAGACTAGAAAACCTATGGGGCAGTTCTACTCTAGCACATGGGGTGACTATGAGTTGCAGTTGACTCGATAGCACCTAAACACAACAACAATACATTCAATGCAGAGTCTTGTTCATTATTATGACAAAGGTTTGGTGTCTGGTTTGTTGTTGCTATGTGCCGTTGAGTCGGACCCGACTCATAGCAACCCCTCCTTGGAATTCCAAGGCAGTATCACTATGGAAGTAGATTGCCCAACCTTCCTTCTGAGGAGTGGCTGGTGGGTGTGAAACTCCAGCCTTCTGGTTAGCAGTCAAGTGCCTTAGGCACTACTCTACCGAGTAAAAAATATCTAGTAAGCAGGTACAGAGGCACTGTTATCTTCCCACTGTGCTCCCACAGCAGTCTGTGCTTCTATTACAGAACTTACTGCCTTCAAGTCCAGTTATTTGTCAGTCTTTAGCTCCACATCCAGTGGCCCATTAGACTGCATCTCATTTTAGGACCAAGATGAATCATACTTTTAGGTATTCAATAAATGTCTGTGAAATGAATGAGTATGTGAGTGAGTGAAAGTGAAAAACAAGAAACCACTGCTGCCAACCAAACCTAAAGAACAGCAGACAAACACTTTCTTTCACATCCAATTTTCTGGACTGACTTTGTATAATTGCTTCAAATCTGTATCTCCTTTACCTATCTACCAGCAGCCTAAATGTTGAATATTGTATTTTCCCTCAAAGGATGTCAATAAAGATTTTTTTTTTTTCAATTACTGTTGCAGGGAATGTTATACTTTAGGAGAACTAAAATTTAATAACTTTTCTTCAGCAAAGTTGACAATCTCTTTATTCTCGCCATGATGACTGTAGTCAATCAGTAGTCAGTTGGAAATCAAGCTGAACATAAAGTAATTAAAAGAAAACCAAAACACAAATGCACCCTCTTGAAAATCTAATCACATTATGAAACTCTAAGCATGAGTTACGAGGTAGCTGATGCTGGCTAGGTTTTTAAGAAGTACCTGTAATTTCATATCAGCTGCCACAGAACTATTTCTGACTTCCCTTTAACTTTAATATGTGATTTACCCTGTTATCATCTACTTATATAGTCTTCAAGATCTACCTAGTTAAAAAAAAGTATTAATAATATGTTAAACTGTATTGCTATAAGATGTTTATTTTTCTACATCCATGTGGTAAAATTCAAATGATAAAAATGAAATAGGTAATTCATTACATTTCAAAGCTCTAACTATTAAAGCATTTTTTCAATTCAGGAATGTAGTATGAAAGCATATATTATTAGCAAGTTTCATAGATGCATTTCTTTTGAAAATGCTCATCTTTTAAAAATTCTGCTCTGATTAGGAGTCTCACTGCCGTTGAGTCGACTCATAGTGACCCATCCTTGGGTTTCTGAGGCAGTATCTCTGTGGAAGTAGATTGCCTAATCTTCCTTCTGAGGAGTGGCTGGTGGGTTTGAAACACTAGCCTTCTGGTTGGCAGTCAAATGCCTTAGGCACTATGCCACCAGAGCTCCCTAGGAGTAATTAGACTTATTTAAAGTTAATGAGTCTGTGGTCATGATAAAGTTCAATGTATTATATTTATAATTCAACTTAATCAATGTTCTCAATTTTTGCTCAGTGCAAATTTTTATGCTAGAAATTATAATGTATATGGAAACTTTAGGAACTAATTTCCCAGGTGTTTGTCCTAAAATCAGTTAGGAATTGATAATCTGTGGCATTTGAAGCAGTTTAGATTTTTGTTCTGGATTGATGGTCTGTAAACTGATTGTATTGATAAAGAATCTAAAAAGCATTCTTGTCTTCACATGTTGAAAGAGGAAAGCTGAAGCCTTAAGCAAACAATGTTCACCAAGGATAAGCAGCTGCTTTTTTTTGTTTTCGAAACAATGGTATTCATGTTTAAGCTTCATCATGGTAACAGTTCTTCTTAATTTTAATTTTTCATTGGCCAAGATATTCTTTCATTTTAAGCCCTCACACTTTCTCCTGCCACCTCATAAAGTATCATAATTCTGCCTCACCATTGCCTTTCTCTTCTCTTTGTCATCCTTCAAGACACAGGCTTTACACTATAGCCTAGAATTATCTTCTAGGCTATAGTGGACTCTCTTTTTGGTGCTCCCATAAACTTTGCAGCCCAATTATTGAATCATTCACTCCTTTCCTATTTTATGCTGAACATATTTTATGCAGAGAAGCTCTGGTGACGTAGTGCCTAAGGCATTTGACTGCTAACCAGAAAGCAGGCAGTTCAAACCCCTTAACCACTCCTTGAAAGAAAGGTTGGGCAATTTTTTTTTTTTTTAATGCAGGGGCCAGTTGTAGAAACCAAGGATGATGATATATAAAGAAATGTTTATATTTATAGTAAAGGAGATCTGGTGGCATAGTGCCTAAGGCATTTGACTGCCAACCAGAAAGAAGGTTGGTGGTTCAAATCCACCAGCTGCTCCATGGATGGAAGACTGGGCAATCTACTTCTGTCAAGTGAACCCAAAGGGGATCACTATGAGTTGGAATCAATTTGATGGCAGTGAGTTTGGTGGTTTTATTTGTTGTTGTTGTTGTTGTTGTTGTTGTTTGACACACTTGTTGAAAAAGTAAGCAAGAAAGGGATTTTTTTGGAAAAAAACAAATCAGTAACTCCAAATCCTAAAAAAAAAAAAAAAAAACTCCCCTGGAAAATACACCCTCTCCTCACTTATCAAGACAAGACATGGTTATGTTGCAAAGACCAGGTCATTATGTGTAAATTGGTATTACATGAAAATGGTGGATGATCATATCTGATCACAAAATGGAAGATGACTGCATCATTACAAAACTGCGAAATCATTAAGAATCATGGCCCAGCCAAGTTGACACATAACCTTAACCATCACAGCCAGAATTACCTTCATGTCACACCTCAGTGTTCATTACTGCCAGACAGACTTCATTAATGCACAAAATAGTTGTATAATAGATGTTTTACTATTGTCATAAATGTGGAATGTCAAAGAATGAGATAGTTCATGAGTGAGGAGAAGGGCTAATGGTTGTTGTTAGGTGCTGTCAAGTTGGTTCTGATTCACAGCAACACTATGTAGAACAGAATGAAACCATGCCTGGTCCTTCACCATCCTCACAATCATTGCTATGTGTGAGCCCATTGTTACAGCCACGGTGTCAGTCAATGTTATTGAAGGTCTTCGTCTTTTTCATTGACCTTCTGCTTTATCAGCATGATGTCCTTCTCCAAGGACTGGTCCCTCCTGATACATGTCCCAAGTACAAAAGACAAAGGCTCACCATCCTCACTTTTAAGGAGTGTTCTGGCTGTACTTCTTCCAAGACAGATTTGTTTATTCCTTTGGTAGTCCACAGAATATTCAATATTCTTCACCAGTACTATAATTCAAAGACATCAGTTCTTCTTCAATCTTCCTTATTCATTGTGCAACTTTCTCATGCATATGAGGCTATTAAAAATACTGGGACTTTGGTCAAATGCACCTTAGTTCTCAAAGTGACATCTTTACCTTTCAACACTTTAAAGAGGTCTTTTGCAGCGTATTTGCCCAATGCAAAACATTGTTTTATTCTTGACTAATGTTTTCATAGGCATAATAATATAGGTGTAATACTAGGATTAAATTGGAAGGATGTATAGCAATATAGCAAAGGAGTTGGGGGAGAGGTTTTCAGGCAAAAAGGTTTTTTATAGGACCTGGGGTGAATAAGAGAGTGGTGGTTCAAAGAACTGATAATCATGAGCAAGAGAGAAGGCCAGTAGAGAAGTGGAGGACATAAGGAGAACGTACATTGAAAAGGATTCTAAGTTATAGTTAGTGTGTTATCCTAAGGGTAAAGAAATACTTTAAGCAGGGAGTGACATGAAGAGATCTATAGTTTAGAAAGGTCAGTCTGGCCAAGGTGTGGAACTGAAGAGGATAGGTTGGAACTAGTTAAGAAGCTGTAGCCATTATAAACCACATAAGAGGAGATGGTGGCTCAGACTAACATAAGAAATTGGGTATGCAGAACAATGGACATGCAACAGCTTAGAATATGGAAATGACATGTCTTTAAGATCATGTATCTTGAACATACACCCTTGTCATTCTGAATTACAATTACTTATTTTTCTTTATTCCCTGTGAACTTCTGAGTTCTTTAAAGGTATATTTATAGATCTAGAACCCAACATGCTGCTGGACACATTTTAGATGCTTGATACATAAGAAACCAACCTTGATTGGTTCTATGTTGTAAGCTGTCTTTGAACAATGTTGCTATTACCTATACTCAAGCCTCTAGTAACCAATTTCACTAAAATTGTAAGAAAAAACAATTACCTGTGATTTGAGTTTCTAACTGTGTGATGTTTTTATCTAACTTGTATTTTAAACAATAACAAAGGTACACTTACAAAAGGATAAATATTCACACTTTTAGCCAAAGTATGTTGGAACTCTCAGGCAAGCTGGGAACTCTGGGTGTAACAGTGAAACTTACAATATTAGATACTTTATATAATGTAATCAAGCTTTGTTCATAGCTTACTTTTCTAGAAAATATATTTGCTTATGGTTTACCATTTATTGTTTCATTCATAGGAAGACACATGAATAACAAAATGGAAAGAAAATAATTATATATTCTTTTTCCCAAGTGAAAACTTTCAAATTACACATCTACAGTATTTATCTTATCATCTATATCTATACCCCAAAAATCTGCTGCTGTTAAGACACATGATATCATTATAATGTGTTGGATATGTCTTTTACCATAGATCTATACAGATGGATAAAAATAATAATAGCAACTACATTTAGTTCTTTCTTAGCACTTATCACAATCTGTATTAATTGTATATAATTACTTGTTTGAATATTTATTGCCTGTCTTCTCCAGTAGCTCTGCAACAGGTAGAACCATGCCTCTCTTCTTCACTGGGTATCAGAGAGAGTAAAGTACATTAAACAGATATGGCCCTGGCTGCCATTTTTATTTTGCTCTGTCATGATTTTTCAAAGGAAAGATGGTTCCTATGATGTTATCTTACTTCTGGGTTGTGCAAACATCACTAAGCTTTTAGGAGAACACTGTCCTTGTGTAATAGAATAATGCCCTTTATGTTTATCATTAAAAATTAGAGTGTGTTGTTGTTTATATATTATAAACATCTGGTTGGCTATAATGAGATACCCAAAGCTGCTGCTAATTGGGTTTATGTAAGAGAATAAACACAGGCAGCATTAGAAATAACATTGCCATTTTCTTCATGCACCAAATAGCATGGTTTCCTGAGATAGGGAAAGCCATATTTGTCAGACATGAAATTTATGTTCCTATGAAAGGGGCACCTGACATTATAATGAAACTCACAAGAACATATGAAGCAGTTCGAAAGAAAACAGAATGTTCCAAAGTGTAGAAATAATTGATGGAAACATAATAATGCTAATTTTAATAACAATCAATCTGTGAATGGCCTGCCAGCCTCACTTTCTAACACATTGTGCTCTTATTTATGATGATTCTAATGTAATTGGAAGTATTCTTAAATTAAAAATGCATGTAGTACTTGGATAAAAGAAATGCCTTTGGAGTGCCTAGGTGGCCATTGTGCTAGCCTTTGGCTCCCTGAGCTTTCTAAAAGGACAAATCACACACTCTGTGTGAATGTGGCAGTGGGACAACCAGAGGGTGACTCTAACAGCTGGCAATGGGACCACTGTGCCAGCTCATCTTCTCCAGTCATAAATCAGTAAAGGTTCATGACCAACATTCAGATTTATTTTAATGAGGAAAAACATCAAGTGCATACACAAGCTTCTCTGATGAGGTCTTGTAGCACCCACTGGACAATTCCTCATGAGACAGATGGTCTCAACCTTGGCTACCTGTCCCCATTGGTTGATGATGTTTTCCAAATGATACTGCCTGTCTGTTGGTTGACACGTTATCCTTTTTCTTGGCACTGGCATAGAGCAGGAGACTTTTGCATTCTGGAAACTCCTTGTTCATTTCCTGTGCCTTCAGCATCAAAAATGCACCACCCTTTATCTGCCTGATCAAGAATGAGGGCACACATTGACATTTCATTTGTAGTGCAAATGGATTAGTAAGCCAGGGAAATGAGTCATGCAACAAATGAAGAAATCTTGTGCCCTCAGACAGAGCTTGGGTAATATGTAAGGAAAGATTCCTCAACTCAAATACTCCTGTCCATTGTTCTTCATTTGCGAGATGGGAATCAATGGAAAATTTTCACTAAAATACTTTAATGTAATAAGCCATGTGACATTTTAAGAATATTAAATTATTGTTTTCCATCACCAAAAGTCCTTTGTCATAACAAATATCTTTATTGAACACCTATTGTAGGAACTATTAACTGAAATAACATGCATTATCCCAGTTAATCATGCCACAGAAATAGATTCTGTTAATGTCATCATACTATGCATGTAGGAAACTAAGACATGTATAATTTAAGCCATTAGACCAGGGATATAAACTTATATATGAAGATGCCTCATTGGAACTTCAATGAGATTTTTTTAACTCGACCATTAGCTCTAAATAGGTATAAAGTTGTGCCTTGGTGGCTCACATCCTAGGGTCATATTTTAGTAATATACACCTCATGTGAAATTATTAGTCATGAATAGTTAAGTCTTCCTCCTCATTACTAACATATTTTGCAGCTTCAGAAGCTAACTTGAAACGAGAATTGTGGGATGTTTATATCAATGAATATAAATAATGTTTTTGAAAAGTCTACTCAAATATGCAGTTTAAGGGAGAAGTTGAAAGTATGGATGAAGATTCTATATTATCTCTTCCTTTTACTTCCACATACTCCATATTCACCATGCCAAAATAAACTCTGTCCTATTTTCCTACCTCAAGCACATGAAACTCTGGATTTTATTCCATCTTAAATCAATTGATCAATTTCTGTGCCCTCTCACTCTCTCATCTCTTCTTCTCTCCTTTCTAGGGAATCTTTGAAATAGTGTTTCAAATACTGTTAGGAGGAAATACACTTTAAATATCTCAGTGGTTGATACTGCTGGTATCTTGCTATATCGGTAACTCTTTTTCAGAGATTTTCACTCCCACCTTATATTTATGAACTTCTCCCTAGTTTCAGTGCTTACACATTTATAGTGAAAACATGAAGGAATTTTTTAGTCAAAATCTTCATAATGGTTTAATTCTGAACATGAAGAGGACAATGTACTCAAGGTAATTCATGGTGTATAAATGAATAATAATAGTATATAATAGCATAATAGTCTGTGGTACCAAAACCAAACCAAACCCACTACCAATGAGTTGATTCCAACTCATAGTGACCTCCACTGGGTTTCCAAGTCAGTAAATCTTTAAAGAAGTTGATTGCCCCATCTTCCTTCCGCAGAGTGCCTGGTGGGTTTGAACTGCCAATCTTCTGAGTAACAGTCAAATACTTTAGGCACTGTACCACCAGAGTTCCTGGTGAAAGGTTATAGAGGGCATGAAATCACCAAGGCTGGATGAGTGTGCCCTTAATGGCTTTTAATAGTGTTATCATCGATTATAAGGAGGCCTGGTTTCTCAGTGGTTAAGCACTCTGCTGCTAACTAAAAGGTCAGTGGTTTGAACCCACAGCCCCTCTTCGGGAGTAAGATGAAGCAGTCTACTCCTTCAAGAATTTACAGCCTTGGAATCTGTATTCTTCTGTGTCATATAGGGTCACTAAGAGTCATCATTGAATCCACAACACACAACAACAATAACTATGGACTACCAGCTTGTAAAGTCATATCGTTATAAGTTTGTGGAATTAGGTGGATTGAGTTGGGATGCAGCAGTGCCAGTAGTAGCAACACTATCTCTGGCAAATCAGTACCACCTTTTAGCTTCTATTTCCTCATCTGTAAAATGGGGTAGTGAAAGTACCCCATGTGTCTCATGAGGTTGATGTAAATATTAAATGAAATAATGCTTTAAAGTATTTACAGTAGTGTCTGGCACAGAACAAGAGTTGTAATCAATAGATCACTTACTGTTATCTACACCGTACCTGTCCAGTGACAAAGGATAACTTTGTAAAGAGACATTGTGCATTTGTGTGAAAGAAGGGTAGGCTGTTTTCTTCTTAAATGCTTAAGCTATGCACATTCATGCTTTAGTGGCCAAAAAAGATTGTTATTGTAGAGCCTATGACTTTTCCTGTCCTTAATGTTTTAGATTACAGATGGAAAAGGTCTGCCATCTTGGGTGAATAATGATGCATGTCTTTATGACTTAAGTGTTTAAAGGAGCTGTAGCATCTTCATTGAGATTCATTTCCTCTCTGGCATCTATTCCAGAGCCCAAAGGTTGCCACGTGTTTACTTGGAGGATCTGTTTTCCTCAGGTAGTGTCTGCACAGCAGTCACTTTGATTCAGTGAGGGCTTTAAAAATGGAAACATGTTTACAGAGTAGAAATGCAGGTAGATCTCCACATAAGTGAGGCCCGATGAGTTTCTTTGGTAACCTCATCTGGGATCACAGGACCAACTCTTGGAATGAGATTATGTTCAGAGATATGTTCTGGAATGTTTTTCATGGCCAATCTAACTTTTGCAATTAAGAAAAAATAATGGTAGGGATGTACCACTGAAGGTTTGTTAGGATGCTAAGGCCTTAGATATCAGATGCCTTGGATATCAGAGAGTTTGAAACCCCAGAAACAAAGCTTATGACATCTTAGCACTCAAGGCCTCCATAGCTTAAGAGCCCCATTTCTCATTTGCCAAGTGCATGCTGAAATCTTGGAGGGAGAAAGAAAACACGGTCCAGGGCAGAGTCCCAGGCTCATCCCCAGATTCCTACTTGTAGAAAAATCTGTTGCCAAATTGTATAAAACATATTGCTAGATATAGATGGTCAACAAAAGGGATATCGGGAGCAAGGAGGAGGTTAAGATCTCTGCTTTTATTTGATCATTAGGTGTCTTGCTATTGATCTTTGGTGACTTGTTCTCTGGTAACCTCAGAAAAAAATTAACTAATTCAAACTATATTATAGAGGACAGAAACATCTTATTTCTTTAAGTCAAACATTTTAAATCAAGATGGTACTCATATAACATTTGACATTACATATTTAGAGCACATATACCTATATGATCTATATTTATTCAGTATAATTACAAGCACATTTTAGGAAATTATACATATGCAAAAAGGTAACAAGGACCCCTGTTTTGTGAAGCAGAAGTTTTCCTCAGTAGTCATCATAAACCAAACCAACTGGCATTGATTGATTCCTATACACAACAACCCTGTAGTACAGAGTAGAACTGTCCCATAGGGTTTCCAAGGCTGTAAATCTTTGGAAGCAGATTGCCACATCTTTCTCCCTCGAATTGGCTGGAGATTTCAAACTGCAAACTTTCCAGTTAGCAACCGAGCATTTTAACCAGTTAGGCATAAATTATCCCTACCTGTAGCTTGTATTTTCACTTTGTTCTATAGCCACATTGATTGAGACACAATTTTATTCACCGAAGGCTGAGAGTTTGCAAATATTATAGTTAAGGTATTTTAAGAGAAATTCTAAATGGCCAAGATACTCTAAAACTTTTTTAAAAATTCAGCCACTTTATCCAGCCAATTATATGTTATTTGCAGTACCAAAATTTAAAATCAAAAGCAGGCAAGAATTTTCCTTCCTCCATTCTCTTTCTTCTCCTCTTCCTTCTTTTAAATGGCACATTTTTTATATGTGAGGAAACATTAAAATGAACAAATAAGCCAAGGAAAAAAAATCTTTGAAAATCATTTACCATCCCACCACTTAGCAAAAATTGCTATCAATGTTGTGAGAAATATATTTCCAGTCCTTTGTTGATTAATAAAAATTTAAATAACAATAGTATTTATGTAGCACCTACTCTGTGTAAGGTACTTTCAACAATGCATTCCATTTAATCCTCAAAAGAAGTGTATAAGTAACTTGAAAAAAAAAAAAAAAAACAAGTCCACTGCCATCGGAGCTGGATCTGACTCATAGTGACCCCTCCTTGGGTTTTGAAGGCGGTATCACTATGGAAGTAGATTGCCCAACCTTCCTTCCGAGGAGGGGGTGGTGGGTTTGAACCTCCAGCCTTCTGGTTCTCAGTCAAATGCCCTAGGCACTAAGCCACCAGAGCTCCTTATGAGCTCCAGTTATTATTATCCCCGGTTTATAGTTAAATGAGGTAAGAGAAAGATCAAGCGATTTTAGCAAGGTTATAAGGTAATAAGTGGTAGGGCCAGGATGTGCACTCAAGCAGTTTGCTTCTAGCTTTCTTTAACCATTCTGTTACACTAAGTATGTATATTTTGAAGGAAAAATGGCATCTTATTTTCCTTATTTTTTATAATTTTATCACTAAATGTATTTTGAACATTTCCCCTTGTTATGTATTTTTCTATGGCATCATTTTAATCATGTATTTGAATGATCCCCTATTGTTGGGTATATAGGTTTTGTCCATTGAAGAGGCTGTTTAATTGAGGGATTTGTGTCTTTGTCCTCGAAACACTAGTGCTCCAGCTAACTCATTTACCAACTTTGTTTGAAAAACAAAACAGATTGCATGTTGCAAGACAGAGCTGCTGGCAAAATACTCCATCGTGTCAGATTTATACAAACCCATCTCCTGTGTATTGCACCATGTCCTAGAAAACTGAAAACCATGAAAACAAGTGCTCATATTTTAAGGAACTCAATGACAGCTGATAAAATATTGCATTTTCTGTAGCAGCTTTTACATAAAGCTTCCACCTTAAAGAAATGGATTTGATGGGGCTAGGTGGTAATTTTTTAACACAAGCAGTGACAAAATAAACACCATCTGTTAGTATTGACTTATTCCACAGTATTCTCATGCTGGGTGATTTTATTTCACTTTTTTCAGAAATAGTTAATGACACATCTGGTAGTCAGTGAAGGTACACTTTGGGTGATTAAATGTGGTCATAAGTTTACACAAAATGCTAACAGAACAGTCCCCCCCCCCGACACACACACACACTTTTCTATTATAACCAGTGGGACATGTCCAAGTCCCTGACTAGTTAATCATTTTAAATCTTGTGATGCAAAAGTGTCTGTTTGGCAGTAGTTGAACTTTTGGAACAGTGTTGTACTATTTGGGGTCTTCTGAGAAGCAGACACTAAGATGAGATGAGACATGAAAGAGATTTATTGAGGGAAGCATCTGTGAAGAATAAAGAGGAGGGAATAGGAGAAGGTGGAAGAGTCTTCAAATGGCAGTGCAATTTTGTCACAGTATAGGGAGAGTGAAAAAGTTTTGGCTGGCAACAGCATCAGATTGCAACACTTTCTAGAAAAGTTTCACCCAGGACAATGGTGAATCCTCAAGTCAAATTTGCTCATCCAAGTTTTCCTACATTTCGCAAGAACGGACATGAATTCTTTTCTCCACTGCATACAGTATGTAGCTGAGAGCAGGCCATTGAAAACATGGCCTCAGCACAAACCCAGGGGTGGCTGCAGGGGAACAGTAGCTGATGCTCTTAGTCAGCTCTTTTCCCACAGCAGTAGTTCTGAGCAATACCTTCCCACGGTGACCACAAATATATACACAGGTGGTGTAATAGTTAAATGCTGAGCTGTGAACCAAAAATTTGAGAGTTCAAAACTGCTCAGTAGCTCCATGGAAGAAAAACCTAGCAATCTGCTCCCTTAAAGACTCCAGCCTAAGGAATGCATTGGAAAGGACACAGGGCAAAGGGAAATATAGGCAGGAAATGGGAGGAAAGTTATTGTGTTATGGGGATTGCAATTAATGTCATGAAACAAAATGTGTATGAATTGTGCTATGAAAAATGAACTTACTCTGTAAACTTTCACCCAAATCACAATTTAAAAGAAAATAAAAAGAATCACCATCAGCACCAAAGATTCCAGCCTAGAAAATATTCTGGGGCAGTTCAACTCTGTCATATGGGATCACTGTAAATCAAAACTGACTCAGCAGTCCCTAACAACAACAAAAACAAAGAGAATGGTAAGATAATTGTTACATTTATTTGTCTCTGTACTTCTTTTTAAGGAAGGAAATATATTTTAAAAGATCTCTTTTCCACATAACTGTCATCATTGGAGGAGCTCTGGTAGCATAGTGCCTAAGGTACTTGACTGCTAACCAGAAGGCTGGCTGTTCAAACCCACCAGCCACTCCTCAGAAGGAAGGTTGCACAATCTACTTCCATAGTGCCCTGCCTTAGAAGCCCAAGGAGGGGTCACTATGAGTTGGAGATGACTCAATGGCATACAACAACAATAACAACGTCATCATTGGACTCTGGCATCAGGACCCATGCACTGTAAAGGATTAGTGTAGTTGGAATAATGTGTCCTGTTTGTGTTAAATTTTTATTGGCCAAGAGAAGGCAAGAGGGCTTAACATTGTTCTTACCTCTTTACCTAAACCCCAAAACAAAACCCACTGCCATTGAGTTGATTACAACTTATAGCAACCCACACTGGGTTTCCAAGGCTATAAATCTTTACAGAAGTAGATTGTCTCATCTTTCTCCATGGAACAGTTGGGTTCAAAACATCGACCTTTTGGTTAGTAGCCAAGTGCCTTAACCACTACACTACCAGAGTTCCTTACCTCTTCACATGCTCTTTGAAAACTCTCAGAGGTTCTACTGCTGCTACCAATTTTCCTCTCAGTGAGAAGTGTTTCCTAGGTTTCCCATAATTCCTGACAAGTGAAACTGAGAATCTTGCCACCTATGTGAATAGCAAATTCATCTGGGAATGGGAGACTTACAATTTAGGAAAGAACACTTGCTTTACAGCACATTAAAACCCAAAATATTTTAAGGGAGGGAAGAAGAAAAGTAATGCTGCATTATGTGATAGCATTCTCTACTCTAGGCCTTTATATTGTCATCTTCCTTAATTCTTACAACCTTATGAAATGCATAGTTATGTTTTTGTTTGTCTAGTTTGATTTGTTTCTTTGTTTTGTACCAGATTTAAAAAGTGAGGTTCAGGAAGGTCTAGTGACTTCTCACAACTAGGAAGGACAGATCTGGGGTTTAAACTTGTTCTGTGCTTCTTCTTTGAGTTAGTATGCAGAACACGTTTGCCAACCAGTTTCTCCTATCCATCAGTTACTTTACTTTTTTGGGAAGAATATATAATATATGTACAGATTCCTTTTGTTATGTACTGAAAAGGGCAGAAAAGAAAGGGACAAGCACTCTATCCCCATTTCTTCTATGAAACAGTTGTGTGACAATGAGGCAGTCAATTAAGTTCTCTGGGTTTCTGTCTTTTCATCTGTAAAGAGAGGGGATTGGGTTAGATAGTGTTTACCAAGCTTTCACTATTTTCTTTCACCATTATTTTTGTCATTTCTATATGCTACCTATAATCTATTTGCTTGACATTTTACTTAAAACAATCTCCCCTTTTTAACTTAAATGTATTTAAAGTGGAAACATTATATCACTATTTAGAAGAGAATACCAGTATAAGGTAACAAGTAGAAGCAAATGGTATATGTATAAATACACACACACACACACACACGTGTATATATATATATACATATAAATGGTGGTGTTGTAATGTGCCATTGAATCAGTTCTGACTCACGGTCACCGTGTAGGACAGAGAACTACCCCATAAACTGTAATCTTTGGAGAAGCAAATTGCCAAGTCTTTTCTTCCATGGAGGGGTGGTAGGTTTGAACCACTGAATTCACAGTTGGCAGCAGAGCCCATAACCATTGTACCACCAGGCTTCCTTGTGTGTGTGTGTGTGTGTGTGTGGTGTTGTTGTGTTAGATGGCATCGACTCAGTTCCGACTCATAGTGACAGAACAAAACACTGCCTAGTCATGAACTGTCTTCACAATCATTGCTGTGTTTGAGCCCATTGTTGCAACCACTGTGTCAATCCTTCTCATTGAGGGTCTTCCTCTTTTTTGCTGATTCTTTACCAGGCAGCATGTCCTTTTCCAGGACTGGTCCCTGCTGATAACATGTCCAAAGTCTCTCCACCTTACCTTCTGAGGAGCATTCTGGCTGTATTTATTCCAAGACAGATTTATTTATTCTTCTAGCAGTCCATGGTATAGTCAATGTTCTTTGCCAACACCATAATACAAAGCCATCAATTCTTTAGTCTTCCTTATTCATTTTCCAGCTTTCACATATGCACAAGGTGATTGAAAAGACCACGGCTTGGGTCAGGTACAACTTGGTCCTGGAAGTGACAACTTTGATTTTTAACCCTTTAAAGGTGTCTTTTGCAGCAGAAATGCCCAGAGCAATATATCACTTGATTTCTTCTTGCTGCTTCCATGAATGTTAATTGTGGATCTAAGTAAAAGGAAATCCTTTACAATGTCAGTATTTTTTCTACTCAGAAAGAAGGTTGTGCAATCTACTTCCATAGTGATACTGCCTCGGAAACCCAAGGAGGGGTCGCTATGAGTTGGATCTGACTCCACAGAAGTGAGCTTTTTTTTTT
>NW_006921649.1:5429977-5454415 GCF_000298275.1 Orycteropus afer afer
TTGAACCACCAGCCTTTTGGTTAGCGGTCAAATGCTTTAGGCATTATGCCACCAGAGCTCCTATATGCAATTCTAGCTAGATACTATTGCCTGCTATAAATTCTGAGTGTGAGGTTAACATTCCCATTCTCTCTCTCTTTTTATATGGGAGATTAGCAAAGAATATGAGGTATTAAAAAAAATGGTAGCAATAAACTGAGGCTTTGTCCTTAATGTAATCAGACAGGGTGATGACGAATTGAAAACAAAGTAATTCTGGTGAGAATGTTCTGGAGATCCAGTGTTGTTACAAATATACACTTCGTATTTGTAACATTTAATATAATTTATTTTGTTGTGATTTGGGTGAAAGTTTACAGAGCAAATTCATTTTCCATTCAACAATTCATACACATTTTCTTTTGTAACATTGATTGCAATCCCCACGATGTAACAGCCTGTCTCCCCACTTTCTCCCTGTGGTTACCTTTTCCCTGTATCCTTCTTTCCTATGCCTTTCTGTCCCGTGAGCTTTCTCCTTCTGCAAATGGTGCCTTACTGATCTCCCATAGTTGGTTGCTCTAAGGAATGTACCTACCTGATGTAGATATTCACCTCGTAGGCCTTTCTGTTGTTTGGATGGAAGTTCAGCCTCAGGAGTGAGTTCAGTTCCAGACCTGAAGGGCGACTAGGGGTCATAGTCTCAGGGGGTTCACCATTCTCTATCAGACCAGTAAACCTGATCTTTTTTGATTTTGAGTTTTGTTCCACACTTTTCTCTCAATCTAATGTAACATTTAATATAATTTTGTGGATGGCCCTTTTTCTACACTTTGGGACACACAGGAAAAAGTAACTTGTAATATCCATTCCAAACATGAACTTGTGATGTCCATTCTTCCCACCTTCTTGTACCTTAAACCCACTGCCATTGAGTACTCATAGTGACCCTATAGGACAGAGTAGAACTGCCCCCAAAGGGTTTCTAAAGCTGTAATATATACAGAAGCAGAGCATATCATCTTTCTCCCACAGAGCAGTTAGTAGGTTCAAACCACCAACCTTTCAGTTGGCAGCCACAGGCTTTAAACACTGCACCATCAGGGCTTCTTTCACCTTTCACCTACCTTAGTCAGCCTTAGTTCTCCTCATCTTTCCAATTGAAAAATGTGTAAAGACCATGATTCCTCTAACTAGAAATAATCTGTCTGCATCTTTACAGACAAGTGGGAAAAAGAAGACCTAGAACAAGCGAGACTAATTCCTCTTTGCTCTTCTGGGAGGGTTCAAGGGAAGGAAGTAGATGGAACCAGATAGGCAAGGTAAGCCTGAGGCAAGTCACATTGTATCTTCTAACAGAGGCATTTTATTCAGTTTAGATCAGTTTAAACTGAATAGTGTGTGAATAGAAATGAGGCTGGGCATGTAGAACAAGAGTTTCCCTATATAGTCTATCTTTCTAATTCCATAGTACTGGGCCTCCAAAATAAATCAGCCTACACTACATTTTACCCCGTGATATTTTTGAGAGAGTGAACATTTCAGTCAGATAATTTGATTCAAATACCAACTCTCCCCCAGATTAGGGAAGAGATGCTATGCCTTCCCTGATGATGGGAGAACTAGGAGCTGGCCTTGTGATTTGGAGAGGAAGTGCAGGGAGAGTGAATTCTACAGGAAGAGAGACCAGAGGCCGGAGAGAGAGGAAAAGGTCATCCCGGGACTGATTCCAGACCAGTTGTCCCCGATATATTGTTTTTGTTGCAGTTATGTGATATTTAATCATCTGTCCTAACAACTATGGATATGAAATCAGAAACTAGCTATGTACTTGGCTATTTTTAGCACCAATTTGAGTAAAAGAGGGATCTTCTTTATCACCCTCCCCCTTGTTACAAAACCCTTGCTTCCCTCTTTTCTTGGCCACCCTCCCTATGTGTTTTCTTTCTTTACCATCCTGTATTTCAACCATCTGAAAGTATCTTATTTATGCCATTTGTCTCCTTGCTTACTGTCAGTCTCCCCTCATTAGATTGTACACTCTTTATGACAGATTTATTCAGTCCTGTTCAAAGCTTATTCTGGAGTCTAGAATACTCCTTGGCAGATAGCATTATATATAAACCAAAACTCACTGCTGTCGAGTCAGATCCGACTCATAGCAACCCCTCCTTGGGTTTCCGAGGCAGTATCACTACGGAAGTAGGATTGCCCAACCTTCCTTCCGAGGAGTGGCTGGTGGGTTTGAACCGCCAGCCTTCTGGTGAGCAGTCAAGTGCCTTAGGCACTATGCTACCAGAGCTCCTAGTATTATATATACATTTGTTGTTGTTGTTGTTATGTGCTGTCGAGTCGGCCCCGACTCATAGCGACCCCTCCTTGGGTTTCTGAGGCAGTATCACTACAGAAATAGGATTGCCCAACCTTCCTTCATATATAAATTATATATATGTATATGTAATTATATATACATATATAAATTATATATATGTATATATAATTTATATATGTTGTTGTTATATGCTGTCAAGTCGGACTCCACTCATAGCGACCCCTCCTTGAGTTTTCCAGGCAGGATCACTACAGAAGTAAATTGCCCAACCTTCCTTCCGAGGAGTAGCTGGTGGGTTTGAACTGCCAGCCTTCTGGTTAGCAGTCAAGTGCCTTAGGCACTATGCTACCAGAGTTCCTATTTATATATATAGAAATATATATGTGTGTGTGTATATATATATATATAGAGAGAGAGAGAGAGAGAGACCCAAAACTCAGCCCAAACTCACTGCCATTGAGCTGAGTCTGACTCATAGCAACAATCATTGGGTTTCTGAGGCTGTAAATCTTGACAGAAGTAGATCGCCCATCTTCCTTCCATGGAGTGGCTGGTGGATTTGAACTGCTGACCTTCTGGTTAGCAGCCAAATGCCTTACCCACTAAGCCACCAGAGATCCTTATTGTGTATATGTATATATTTATATTATATATATGTATGATTTTATATTACTTGGATCTACAATCAACACTAATGGAAGCAACAGTTAAGAAATCAGGTGACATACTGCACTGGACAAATCTGCTGCAAAAGACCTCTTTCAAGTAAAGATGTCTCCTTGAAGACTAAGATATGCCTAACTCAAGCCATGGTATTTTCAGTGGCCTCATATGCATGTGAGTGCTGGACAATGAATAAAGACGACTGAAGAAGAGTTGATGCCTTAGAGTTGTGGTGTTGGTGAAGAAAACTGGAAGTATCGTGGACTGCTAGAAGAGCTAACAAATCTGTACTGGAAGAAGTGCATCCAGAATGCTCCTTGGAAGTGAGAATGGCCAGACTTCATCCCACCTACTTTGGTCATATTCTCAGAAGGGACCATTCTCTAGAGAAGCATATTATGCTTGATAAAATGGAGGGTCAATGAAAAAGGGAAAGGCCCTCAACAAGCTGGATTGACACAGTGGCTGCAATGAGGGGCTCAAGTATAGCAAGTAATGTGAGGCTGGTACAGGACCAGGGTGTTTCGTTCTTTTGTACATAGGGTCGCTATAAGTCAGAGTCAACTCGAAGGCACATAACAACATGTGTGTGTGTGCGTGTGTATAAAACCAAACTCACTGCCATCAAGTTCATTCCGACTCTTAATGACCCCCTTTGATCTTTATGGAGGTAGATTGCCCCGTCTTACTTCTGTGGAGCAGCTGGTGGATTTTAACCACTGACCTTCTTGTTAGCAGCCAAATGCCTTATGCACTATGCTGCCAGAGCTTGCTCTCTCTCTCTCCCTCTCTCTCTCTCTCTCTCTCTCTCTATATATATATATATATATGTATTTGTTGTTGTTGTTGTTGTTGTTATGTGCCGTCGAGATATATATATGGAGCCCTGGTGGCACTGTGGTTAAAGCATAGGCTGCTTACATGAGAAAGATGAGATGGTCTATGGTCTGTGGTCTGCTTCCATAAAGAATGAATGCCTTGGAAACCCTATGAGGTCACTATGAGTTGGAATCAACTTGATGGAAGTGAGTTTGGTTTTATGTATGTTGTTGTTGTTATGTGCTGACAAGTAGGCCTCAACTCATAGCGACTCCTCCTTGGGTTTCCAAGACAGTATCACTACAGAAGTAGATTGCCCAACCTTTCTTCTGAGGAGTGGCTTGTAGGTTTGAACTGCCAGCCTTCTGGTTAGCAGTCAAGTACCTTAGGCACTAAGCTACCAGAGCTCCCAGTTTTATGTATAGATAAACCAAAAAAAAAAAAAAACCTCACTGCCATTGGGTCAATTCTGACTCATAGCGACCCCTCCTTGGGTTTCTGAGGCAGTATCTCTATGGAAGTAGATTGCCCAGTCTTCCTTTTGCCCCCATCCACTCAAACTTACTGAATTAGTTCCTAATTCTGACTGTGCACTACCATCACCAGGGGCTTTGTTTGAAACACAGTTTCCAGATCATCACCTCTGGATAGTCTGATTCATTTTGTCTTGGGTGAAACTTAGGAATCTGTGTTTTTAATTAACATCTGAGGTGACTCAGACACAACCAGTGCCTGGACTGCTATGTGGGAATTACTTTCATGGTGAATATTACTGAAGACAGAACATTATTGTCAGAATCGCCTTAACATTCTTATGTTGCGAGCAATTGATTAAATATATATCCATAATTTTTAAAATGGTATACCTCAAAAGCCTTAGCCAGCTTGTATATGTGTTTCCAGCAGAAGCAATTGTCTTTACTCATACTCTACAATAAGATAGGGAGACCAACTGCACAGTCAGGTGCCTTCTCCTAAGAAAAAGACAGATCCATTAGATTAACAAATAAAATGGGCCATTGCTGAGAGGCTGCCCAAATGGCCTTTGGGCTTTCTTCTAGAGTGGCATCAATACACTCCAGCATTGTGGCAGATGGACTGCGGTTTTGCATACACACTTGTACTGGGAATGAGGCCATTGTGAGTTCTTCCATTGGTCCCTCAAAGGGCTGTCTGGTTGGCTTAAGTGGTTCAAGTTGGCAGTATTGAGTAGAAATTGAAAGCATGATGAGCTTTGGAGTCATACAATCTTGGGTCTGACTCCCAAACCTGCTACTGATTAAAGTGTGATGTAGGATATATTATGTGGCCTTTCTGAGCCTCAGACTTTTCATCTGTAATTAGGGATAATACTGGCTACCTCATGGGTTTATGTTGAGGTTTTAGTACAGTGTGTCTGGCATTTTATATATACAGTGCTCAATACATGCAAATATCATACCCTCTGGGAAGACTGGCTTATACCATTCCATTGCCAGAAATTGCCTTATAAAGTCTCCCAGCATCTAGGAAATCCTGATCCCACTGGTCAAGAGTGGGATTAGGCAACATTATTTGGTTGGCCATGATAAAAGAGAGAATAATTGAACTTTAACATATTTAAAAATCCTCCCTGCAAATTTCATTTGATACATACTCTGAATAGTTGGGGTTTTAACAGATGACGTTTCATAGAATTAGATAATTTTCTGTAAAGATGAATTGAGTTTTTAGAAAAAAAGTTGGCTGGATTCAGTTTTGGGCTTAATTCAGAGTACTCAAAATAAATTTCTTAAAGAATAGTTTCAACGGGTAAACTGAGGAATTGTTTACTGGATGACTGGGTAACTGTCATATGCCAATGACTTATATTCCTCCCTTGACCTTTTAAGAAATTTCTTGGCAATTAAATAGTTTATTAATGCATGGGTGATAAAGATGCAAGTGTTGGTGGAGAGACTTGGGATTGATAGTGGAAGAAATATAGGTGGGATGATTCTACACGCAGTAGTACAACCAAAGTGCAGCTAGTCCTGAATGCCAAGTTCGATATTTATCTTACAGTGCATTGAATAACATGTCCAAGATACAGGCAAGTCCCCAAGTTATGAATGATACCGTTCCTAAATGTGTCTTGAAGTCAAATTTGTAGGTAAGTCAAAACAGGCACATGCAGTTCTTTTTAGCCTTACTTTAGTGCAAGAAAAGTATTGAAAACTTTTCAATGATTTAAAAGCTCCACATGCAGCAAGTGAAGGTGATTGTGATGAAGAATTTGTTGCAAGTAGGGGTTGATTCAATTGTTTCAGGATGGGGGCAAATTTACATAATATTAAAGGGCCAGTAGGAGAGTTGTCTGTAATTTGGATGCTCATAATGGGATTTACTGTAGAGTGGTGGAGCTGTCATCACCAGAAATATTTACTGAGTACTTTCCTACAAAGAAAAGGGAGGATCACAATTTTGAGTAACAATAAAGCCTACTTCTGATGTACAAGTAAAACATGTTAACCAGTAAGATAAAAGATATGGAAGCAAACAGTGTGTGTTTCCCAAAGATTTAGGTTAAGGATGAAACTCAAGGATGCTCAGTAAAAGGACACCTTTTAATTTTCGAAAATAAGTTAAATTGTGGAACTAGATTAGACTAATTTGATGAATGAATTTTTTTACAATTCCATTTATTTGCAATTTTTAGAAAGGTACCAGAAACCTTGAGTTGAGTTCTAAGTACTGTATTATCAAAAATACACAAACATCATTAAACTCGTGAATCAACCCCTTACTAGGTTTCTCCTATCACTCCCCCTCCTCTGCACTTGCTCAATCCAAGTTCTGGTGCTGAAGGAGTCCATTTAACATCTGTGGGCCACTGGTCACACAATAGGTGAGTAATGGTTCTCAACTGTGGCCAGGTGTTGGAATCACCTGGAGAGCTTTATGCAACCCAATGCTGTGCCAGCTTCACTCCCCATGCTGATTTAATTGTTCTAGGGTGGGACCTGGGAAACAGGTTTTTAAACTCTCCCCAGGTGATTTGCATGCACAGCCAGGTTTCAGAACCAAGGCTCAAGAGAAAAGAGCATCCATTTCCCTAGAACCAGAAGTGACTCAGCTATATTTTCTGTGCTGCTTTTGACAAATTAGTCACAAATTATACCCCTGACTGCTTTTACATAACAATTAACAGCCTTGTTTTCATGGGGGATGCCTTCATGATGAGCCTTTCCACTCTGTAATTTCTTTGCTTCGCTTCCTTAGTATGTTGTGCTTTAAATGAGCTTTGTGGATGAAGTCTTGTTGGTTCAGACTGAGCCTGCTAATCATTCCTCTCCTTCCCCACACTTTTGAGAATTAGACCCCAGCTCTTAATCTCTGGGTGTGCATGAACAGTTCTCATTAGTTGTGGTAAGTGAGTTAAATGAAACTAACTATAGAAGCTCAGTGATACTGGACCATGTAATCACATTGTTCATTGGAAGGGATTTCAATGTTTACAAGCAGGGGAGAAAAAAAAAAACCATTAATCACAAGTAGAAAAATAGCCTTTCCTTTTATACTGGGATTGGTACAAGCAGAAGCATCTAGCTACCAAACTTACCTCTGTTGACTTTCCAATCTTGGGCTACACATAAGAGCCAGAAATTTGCTTGTATTCTATATATTATTTGCTAAAAGAATGTAATGGTGGCATCTACAGACTCCCTCTAACTTCACAATGGGAAGAGATAATCACCATCAGCAGCCCAAGGCTTATTCCCACAAGGCCAGACATGCTACCACCCTCCAGGCTTTTCACCAATTGGACATCAACTGTCCCTCCCTTGGCACTCCTTACTTCTCTGCTGGGTTGATAATTCATTTCAGTGGCCACACAGAACTCACAGAAAATACTCAAGATGATAGAGTTTATTAGGGGAGTAACAGGTTCAGGAATGCTCAGAATACAATTATTTAATCAGGACAGCCAAGCCTCTCAAGCCTTCAGGCATGCCTCTCTTTGGCCCTTGACCTCTTGGCCTGGCCTCTGCCCTCTTGGAGCAAGTGTTACAAAGCTCCTTTAACTCTGCTGATAGGTGTAAACTACTCCACCAATAAGTCTCCTGGCAAAAGGCACTCACCACTCTCTTTCCATGGGCTGGCAACCCCACTGCTCTGTCTTGTGCCTGTCTGTGTCTCTGTCTCTTGGTTCTGCTGCTGCTACGTCTCTCTGCTATATCAGCTCAGGGTTCTCCAGTCAAGGACACACGCTTTTCACTCCTGACTATGTTCTATCTTGATGGTAGTGAGATCTTCTGTTCTGCCTCCAGGAGCAGTCATTTTAAGCCTAGTGGGATGACAAAACTAACCAATTCCCACCTTAGGGTTCTGAATACCTTATTTCCATGGTCCAAGGTCCAAACCCCACAAGAGTGTCATATACTTTATTTACATTACTAACAAACTGTCCAATCTCCTTGGTAGACCACAAGCACCTCCATTTACATAATTTCACCCTGCCATCTGGCAGGTGCCACAAAGACTATGGCTAGAAGAGCAACACCAAGTAATTCACTAAACCATATTTTTGTATAATATTTATCTGCGCTCACTTTTGATAAGGCATTTGACTGCTAATCAGAGGGCTGGTGGTTCAAACCCACCATCCACTCCTTGGAAGGAAGGTTGGGCAATCTACTTCCATAGTGATACTGCTTTGGAAACCCAAGGAAGGGTCGCTATGAGTTGGGTCCGAGTCGACAGCACATAACAACAACAACAACAAAGGGATAAACCCTGTTCTGAAGCTTTATTACTTCATTGTGGGATCCAGAAACCAGTCCTATGCTCATTCCTAGAACAGAATTTTCTAGAATATGGAATCTCCATACTTGGCATTAAATAACTCTGGAGCACATAGTGACAGGTTGGCAAACTTTTTCTGCCAAGGACCATATAGTGTAAAATTCTTAGGTTTTGTGGGCCACATGGTCTATCTCTACTGCTCAACTCTCCCATTGTAGCATGAAAGCAGCCATAACCAAAGACAAACATGACGGACGTGGTTCCAAACTAAACTTTATTTAGCTACACTGTAATTTGAATTTCATATAATTTTTACATGTCATGAAATAGTCTTCTTTTTATTCTTTTCCCAATTTTTTAAAATTTTGAAGATCAGTCTGACTTTCTTATACCAAACATTTAGGCCAGATTTGACCCAACAGGTTACTGTTTGCCAACTCCTTCCATAGGTGAAACTTCAGTTTGATGCTAGACTTGAATGCCTCTCTAAAACTTTAGAATTTCCCTTTTTAACCAAAGCTTAGAGATGTCAGGTTTTTCTCGATAACAGCCAGGAATGTTTAGCTAGAATTTAACTGCATTGTGTTCAATCTCTCAAATTTTATTTTTTAAGTTACTTTCTATTTAGGCTCGTTAAATGGATTTTACATTTTGAAGAGAGATAAAAGAAAATTATGAGTGGATTTGCCAAAAAGTATTGAGTAAAGAATAATCCAGGTGATGCATGGATGTGGCAAAGAACATGAAACTGCCAATTGAAGAGTTAGAATTTGTGAAATTTCTATGTGAATTTGATTATCTGTAACTGTTTTCTTCTTGACAGAAATTCCTATGGTTCTGAAAAAATAGCTTACTATTTTTCAAGACAGCTCATGATAGTTTAAAAAAAAGAGCCCCAGTTAAACACACAATTCCCCTAACCGCCTACTCACATCAGAGCCAGTTGAAATACGAAAACCAAAGTACAATAAGGTTAAAGTTTGAGATGACTCTTGAAATACACAGAGCAAGAGTAGTTTAGTTGCTTCTTTTAATGTTCCATAGATGAGTACAATATACCTACTTCTCACATACTGTCTTGTTATCTGACATTTCCCATTGATGACAATAGTAAAAAATCTACTATCTGACTATTTAGTGGGTTAATGACATAACTGGCAGTAAGGAATGCAGAGAGGTACAAGGCAAGAGTAACACTGGCTGTGATGGTTAAGGTTATGTGTCAACTTGACTAAGCCATGATTCTCAGTGGGTTAGCAGTTACACAATGATGAAATCTGGCAGTTATGTAATGATGTAATTTGGAAGTTATATAACGATTTATTTAGAAGCTATGTAATGATGTAATTTGATGGTTATATAGTGATATAGTCATTCTCCATTTTGTGATCTGATGTGATCATTTTCCATTTTTGCATAAGATCAATTTGTACAAAATGACCTGGTCTTTGGAACCTAACCATGTTGATAAGTGAGGAGTGGGTATATATTCTCACTTAGTTCACTACCACACCCTTTATCTTAATGGTTAACATGTTTTCATTGTAAATTAGGAGCTGACTTATTTATTGTTACCTGAAATTGTGATGCTTCCTTTTGCTATGTATGAAAGTACTCAGTAAACATCTAAGCAAATAAACACAAATAGCAAAAGAGATAGTGGATGTTTACAAGGTTTTCTTTCAATAAAAAGTTTGCTATATTTTCAAAGCTAAAATGACCAGTTGCTCTTTGATTGCAAATGTTTTTGCTTTAAAGGAATGCCTTGCTGTACTCAGTACCATATTTTCTCAGCTGGGCCATCTTTCTAAGTAGTCTCCCAGGTTCTCTGACTGCTGATTCCTTGGTCCCTTCCCTAACTTCCCACCTCTTCTCCTACATTCTTACCCTATCCAAAACCCAAACCCAGTGCCAGTGAGTCAATCCCAACTCATAGTGACCTCCATTGGGTTTCCAAGGCAGTAAATCTACAGAAGTAGATTGCCTAGTCGTCCTTCCATGGAGTGGCTGCTGGGTTGGAACCACCAGCCTTCTGGTTAGCAGTCAATGCCCTAGGCACTGTGCCACCAGAGCTCCTTATTCTTACCTAGAATCTGGTAAAAGAAAAAAAAAATGTCATTGAGTGGATTCTGAATCGTAACAACTTGATAGAACAGACTAGAACTGTCCCATATGGTTTCCAAGTTTATCAATCTGTACAGAAGCATAGTCATGCTAATTTGGTGAAGGGAAAGACAATACACAATATGAGGTAAGTCAGCACAACATAACCAAGGCAAAGGAAGACATTGAAAGATACACAGAGTAAAAGGCAACAACAGTAAATACTGTTTGTTTATATATATATATATATATATATATATATATACACACACACACACACACACACACACACACATAACCCTTCAACAACAGTAATAACAAACAATAATGTATGAGTGGATGTATAAGTAATTATGTAAGCTAATCAGGGGTGGGAGGGCATATAGGAGTACACCCATGTGCATATATAGGGTTGGCAGCATATTCCTCCATATACATATTGCACAGAGTGGAAATATACCCATGGATATAATAGAGTGCACAGGGGCACAGACATGAAAACCTCTTAGCCATAACAAAACACCTCCCATGACTGAAAATGGGCTTGGGGACAATAGTCTTGGGGGACATCTAGGTCAATTGGCATAATATAGTCCATAAAGATAATGTTCTACATCCTACTTTGGTGAGTAGCATCTGGGGTCTTAAATGCTTACAAGTGGCCATCTAAGTTCCAACAACTGGGCTCTTTCTATTTGGAGCAAAGACAACCAAAGAAAACCAAAGACTCAAAGAGAAAATTCAAAGGACTAATGGACTACATGAATCACACCTCTGCTAATCTGAGACCAGAAGAACTAGATAGTACCTGGCTACCATTGACCATTCTGTTTAGGATCAGGATAGAAGGTCCTAGATAGAATGGGAGAAAAATGTAGAACAAAATTCAAATTCATGAAAGAAAAAACAAACAAACAAAAAAAAGACCAGACCTGCTGGTCTGATATAGACTGGTGGAACCCCTGAGACTATGGCCCTTAGATACCCTTTTAACTTAGGACTGAAGCCACTCCTAGTGCTCATATTTCATGAAGCCACATGAAAGACAGGCTCTAGTGGCATACTGCCTAAGGTATTTGACTGCTAACCAGAAGGCTGGGCGTTCTTCCTTCCTTGGAAGGAAGACTGGACAATCTACTTCCATAGAGATACCACCTCATAAACCCAAGGAGGGGTGGTTATGAGTCAGAAGCAAATCAACAGCAGTGAGTTTGGTTTTGGGTTTTTTTTTTTTTTGGTATAAAGTGAACAGTAACACTTGGAGGAACATGTTTCTCAGAACACTCAACTATATGATGCTAACGGGTGAGCAAAAACAAAGTTAAGAAGGCAGGAAGGCGCAGAAAACTGGGCTAATGGAAATGGGGGAAATACTGATATATTGTGAAGATTGCAACCAATGTCATAGAAAAATCTGTTTATGAATGAGAAACTAATCTACTTTGTAACTTTCACCTAAACCATAATGAAATATTTAAAAGATAATAATAAATAAATATAATGGCCTGATAAATCATCCTTCTAAATGATTACATTGCTATCATATTTAGGGTACAAGTAAGTGTCATTTGCCTTTATTGTTGTTGTTATGTTGTTGTTATGTGCCGTCGAGTCAGCCCTGACTCATAGCGACCCCTCCTTGGGTTTCCGAGGCAGTATCACTACGGAAGTAGGATTGCCCAACCTTCCTTCCGAGGTGTGGCTGGTGGGTTTGAACCGCCAGCCTTCTGGTGAGCAGGCAAGTGCCTTAGCCACTATGCTACCAGAGCTCCCTTGCCTTTATTAGTGACAAGAAAGAAAACCTATCTCCACAGTGGAAAATTCCTTCTCCTATTTTTTTTTTTTTCCATTATACAAGCTGAACTTGTGTCCAAAGCTGATTAATCTGAACAAGTAGCCTTGTATCTGCAATTCCTTGAGATACATAAAAAGACCCTCTCATCCATAATATTCACTTCATCAGTGCTGTGATGGTTGTTGTTAGTTGCTATTGAGCCAATTCTGAGTTATGGTGACCCATGTGTGTAGAGTAAAACTTCTCCATAGGGTTTTCAAGGCTGTGACCTTTCAGAAGCAGGCCTGTCTTCTGAGGTGCCTCTAAGTAGGTTCAAACCACCAACCTTTCAGCTACTCAACTGAGCACTTAACTGTTTGTGCCATCTAGGGACTCCCCCTTTATCAGTATCCTCCCCCCATTTTTTTAACCTTTAGCTCTTGTGGCATAGTGCCTAAAGTATGTGACTGCTAACCAGAAAGCTAGAGGTTCAAACCCACCAGCCACTCCTCGGAAGGAAAGTCGGGCAATCTACTTCCATAGTGATACTGCCTCAGAAACCCAAGGAGGGGTCACTATGAGTCCGATCCAACTCCACGGCAGTGGATTTGTTTTTGTTGTTATTGTTGTGTTTAGCTTTGTCTATCAGATATAAATCATTGCTTTTTTTTTTTTTTTGGTCAATAATGAGTTCTGATTCCCTTCTCGTTTTGTGTCCCCATTCTCCCACAAGCCTAACCCACCCTAGACTGTATTTTACTATTCTAATCAACTTGACATACCCCAGCCATGCAATGATAACTCTGTCTCCATTACACCCATACAGTTCCATGTGGAATTCTCACCCATAACCTTCTCTAGATATAAGCTTTTCATTCCCAGTATTGATTCAGTGTCTTTCCCTCCCACCCTCCGATCCTGTTCTTCTCAATGTCATTGCACTTAGCACACTACCTTGCAGCTGTCTGTACCTTGGCTGTTTCCCTGATTGCTTGAAAATACATAGTTTCAGAAACAAAGAAGGTTCCTATAAATATTTTTAAAAGCACTAATGGCATAAACCCCCTGAAATAGAAAATCAATTTCATTGTTAGCTAGTTATAGAAGTCCAGAAAAAGGGGATCATAGGAAATCTTCATTTTTGGTGGTAGACAGAGAAAATAAATTGATATGACTACAACAGAAGATAGTCCTAAGTATTTAAGATGTTTCAAAACAGAGATGCCAAATATGTCAAACTCTTCTAATCAAAACATAGGAGGCAACTATGTCATATTCTCCAAGTCATAACACAGGAGGATTGATAGTGGCTTAACACACTGGAATAATTTGTTGAGTTGGATTTTGAGGTCTCATCCAAGCTCAATAAAATTAATACTTTGATCGTTCAGCATAGTGTGATCAGAGATGGTCAAAGGTTTAACAGCTAAACTCCAAAAGGATAAGTAAAAAGTAAGAGAAAAATCTAAAGAAAAATTTTGCTCATTAAAAAACAAACAACAATTGCCATTGCGTTTGTTTCAACACATGGCAACCCCAACAGAGTTTTCAAACACTGATTTTTCAGAAATAGATTGGCAGGCCTTTCTTTTGAGACTCCTCTGGGTGAACTTTAACCTCTAACCTTTTGGTTATCAACCGATTGTATTAATGGTTTGCACCACCCGGGGACTCCCTGTGTGTTTTACCAACATTTAAATCAGAGAATCATGTATTGAAGAGACCTCTTTACACATCCCCAAGTCTAATTGCCTCCCTTTATAAATGAAGCAGCTGATATTTGCAAAATAAGTATGCTGAACAGGTCCCCACAGTAGCAAAGATAAAACCAGAATAATGTCCTGCTGATTATCTTTCTAAGAATTCTGAGCTCTGCCCAGTTCATCGGGCAACATTCCTGTGGTGGGGCTTGCAGCTTTCACAGCTTCTGATTCTGTCATTTCTCTGCCAGTGTCTGAGAGATGCAAACTACCAGTGAGTAAAAATGTAGCAATGATTTGTTGAATACCAACTATGAGCCAGACTTGTGATAACACTTTGCTGGACAGTATCTTCCCCATCCACCCCAGTAGTTCTATATGATAGAAATTACTATTACTCTCAATATACAAATGAGAAAAGTGAGGGATGAGAGATTAATAAACTTGAAAAAATCATACAGCTAGAAATGGAGAGAGCTGGAATTTGACCCAATCTGGCTCCAGAACCCATCTCTGTAAATGCAGTAATATATTGGGGCTTTGGGAAATTTTTTATATAATATCTTTGAGTATATCTTGAGCTCGAGACCTCTTCACAGAGATGGTATACATATCCTAGAAACACATTGAAATTTGCAAAGACAGATTGTATCTTTGAAAAGATAGAACAGGACTAAAGAGCACTTGACTCAGAAAATTTATAAAATCTCATTGCTCCCTTGATAGGAAAATCACATGGAATGTGGTGTATAGTACTTTTCCAAAGAATGCTTTTTCGAAATGGAGTGTGAAGATGGATACCATAGATGGTAAAGACACAAATAATAAAAACAGCTAGCATTCACTGGGGACTTTCTATGTTCTAGAGGTTGGGTCAAATATTTTACAAACATATTATTTACCAGTTGTCATTGAGATGAATCTGACTCATGGTGACCCCATGTGTGTCAAAGGAGAACTGTGCTCCAGAGAGATTACAATGGCTGACTTTTCAGAAGCAGGTTGCCAGGCTTGTCTGCTGATGTGCCTCCGGGTGGTTTTAACATCCAACCATTCTGGTAACAGCTGAATGAGCCAGCTGTTTGCAATATCCAAGAACTCACATGGAATCCCCACAAACCTTTGACAGTGCCATCACATTCAAATTTTCACTGTACAAATCGAGAAGGCACCATTCACATAAATCATTATATACTTGGCAACACTTGATATGGAGCAATGCAGTGGCCCTATTTATGAGATTGTTAATATTACCCTATTTACTACAAAGAACCCTGAGGATTAGTGTCTTAGAGGCTTCATGTGGTTAGGAGGGGGCCCAGCTGGGATTTGAACCCAGAGCACTGCACTACTGAGCCTCTGCTCCTCACTACTGTTGCTACACCAATGTCCTTATATATGTCCTCCATCAGGGACAGAAAATCAGTATGGAACAGCCCTGCTTGCCCAAGTTATATGAAACCAGTCTTTATAGAAAGCACAAAGCAAGCCATTAATGATTTGGTTCTATTACCAGCAGATTGTGGATATCACAATTCAGACCATCTTGAGGAGATATGTTTTAAAAGCAAAATAAACAGGTTCAATTTGAATATGTGTCGAAACTACATTCAGTACCATTATTCCTCCTTTTAGACTAGCGTGCACTGGAAAAATAAAAACATTGTTTGGAAATAATACTTGGTTCAGCCTCAGTGCACACAGTTGCTCTCTGCCTTTAAACTAAATAAATAAATAAATAAAAGCTAGCAAAATTTTGGGAAATGCAAGAGAAAATAATATATGAATTAATTTTAGTTTCAAAAGAATAGCAAGAATTATGCACGTAAAAATATTTATGTTAATATAATCAAACTGCCACATTTTTTTCAATGTGACCAGTAGCACTCTCTAAACAACAGTTGCTAGAGAAATGTACACAAGAAGTGTGGCAGGTCTCTGCAAAATCTTATTTGCGTATTCTAGCTATATGTTTTTTTCCTATCATTACATTTCCTCCGAATTTTTGAAGGATGTGGGGTTTTTGCATAAGTTGCAAGTTCACAGTTAAATGAGGCACCATTTTGACTTGGCTCAACCTATATAAACATGAAGTTATGAATACTCTTAGTTTGAAAGGTAGCCACATATAATGGCACCATTATCATCATGATGTCTTTTTAAATCAGTTTCAAATTACTCTGCATGAAATTAACATAGGGTAGCAATTACTCACAGTCCCTGGGTGGTGCAGTAAAGTGCTTGACTACTAACTGAAAGGTTGGTGGTTTGAATCCACCCAGAGATGCCTCAGAAGAAAGTCCTGGCTGTCTGCTTCAGAAAGGTGACAGCCTGAAACCCCTGGGGAATGAAGTTCTACTCTCACACACATGGCGTCACCATGAATGGGAATAGACTTGACAGCAACTGGTTTTGGTTTCACAATTACTCATTCACACCCTGTGTATCTTCTAAAGTTTCAAGGAGACAAAAGAAAACAGCATAGATTCCTGACGTGTAAAGACCATTGACTTTGGAATCAAAGAGTCTTTGGCTTTGCTCCTCAGTAACTGCATGTGAGACCTTGGACAAGTGAGTCACTGAAGCTCTGGTCCTGTACCTTCTTGGTAAAATAGGCATTTTAATAAGACTCTCTACCTCAGAGATTGTTAGAGGATTCATAGGGTCTATATATATTAAAGGAGCTCTGGTAGCATCATGTGTAAGGCATTTGACTGCTAATCAGAAGGCTGGTGGTTCAAACACACAGCCACTCCTCAAAAGGAAGATTTTTACATGTATAATTCTGTAGAGATACCGCCTCGGAAAATTGAGGAGGGGTCGCTATGAGTCGGAACGGACTCGATGGCAGTGAGTTTGGTTTTTTGGATTTGGATATATATTAAAAGTGTCTGCCAAGGTACCTGATTATTATTATTTTGCAATATTCTCTGCACTGTACTGGTTCAGGATCTTAACATATATATTTGCATATATGTACTTTTTTTAAGTGATAATTGCTAATGTCTAGTGAACTTTACTTACTATTATTTATGTGTATATGGTAATGAACTTGAGCTATACTAAAAGTAAATATTATTTCTAATGTTATTTTCCATCAGTTTCTGCTAGAGAATATTTGTTTTGGCAAATAGAGGTATATTCTGCTTTAATCACATCACCAGGCTTATGCAATTCAAGAAATTTTCACACCATTTTGAACATTGCAACAGTTACAGAAAACTATAAAGTGTGTTCCCTGACTTTGAAGAAATGTGGAGGGAATTATTGGCATCTTTTATGCAAAGGAGGAATCACCAAGATATACCAGTGAAAAGTTTAATGCATGTACAATAATGATGTGATAAGCTGATTTAACTATTTAATAAGCAAATCCAATTAACTCTGCCCACTTATCATTCAGTTACACAAATCAAATAAATACCATCTGAGCTTCCATACATGAATGATGAGATACCATACACAAGGTAATGGAGGATGGAGCTTTGGCTTCAATTTTCCTTGAGAAAGTTCTGCCTCCTTGATCTGTCCATAACTCTTTACTGTCCATCTCTGCCTTGTCAAAATACTTGTTTGCACATTGGGTTTAGGTTTGGGTATTTCTTCTCTCTGTGAAGTCATGTGCTTCATGGAATTCCACTATGTTTTCAGGAAGAAAGGTCTAGGTTAACCACAATGAATCCTTTACATTATGGATGTTTGTTTGTTTGTTTTTCCCTGAGAACTACTGTTACTATTTTCTTGTTTTTGCTCATAGACACTCTCGCTCACTCTCATCTTTGTCTCACTCTAGTTCTAGCTCTACTCTAAATTATTCTTGCTTCCTCTCATATGCATGCACAAGCACAGGTACACACACATACACACACATACTCCATGCATGCCTTCTAGCCTTCCTTCTCATAGAGTCATTCCATATGCCTCAACTGTCTTGGCTACAATTCATCCAAAAACTTCCAATTCAAGGCAATATATATATACACACATATATATACACGTGTATATATATATACATATTATACATGTATATATATATATATATGTATACACACACACACACACATATATATATACATATGTACATACATAATGCATGCCAAGCAATATCTATAATAATGGGTATGTAGCATTTCAAAGGCAGCTTTAAGTCCTTACTGAAGCAACAAATGAGTTGAGCTTGACTCTTATTTATTCAATACAGGGAAGATATCATAGGGTTACTTTATACCATTCAGCATGTGGATTGAGGGATAAATTGCTGATGTCAGAAAGATCTTGGCTGAAAGCAAAGAATATCAGAAAGATGTTTACCTATATTTTATTGACAATGCAAAGGCATTTGACTGTGTGGATCATAACAAATTATGGATAATATTGCAAAGAATAGGAAGTCCAGAACAGTTAGTTATGCTCATGAGAAACCTGTTCATAGGCCAAGAGACGGTCATTCAGACAGAATAGGGAGATATTGCATGGTTTGAAATCAGGAAAGGTGTGTGTTGTGGTTGTATCCTTTCACCATACTTATTCAATCTGTATGCTGGGCAAATAATCCAAGGAGCCAGATTATATGAAGAAGAGCACAACATCAGGTTAGGAGGAAGATTCATTAACAACTTACAATATATAGATGACACAATTTTGTTTTCTGAGAGTGAAGAAAACTTGAAGCACTTATTGAAAAAGATCAAAGACTGTAGCCTAGAGTATGGATTGTACTTCAGTGTAAGGAAAACAAAAATTCTCACAACTGTACCAACAAGGAACATCATGATAAGTGGAGAAAAGATTGAAGTTGTCAGCAATTTCATTTTACTTGAATCCATGATTGACACCTGTGGAAGCACATTCAAGAAATCAAGTGATATATTACATCGGGCAAATCTCCTGCAAAAAGACTTTTTAAAGTGTTAAGGAGCAAAGATGTCACTTTGAAAACTAAGATGAGCCTAACCCAAAGCATTATTTTTTCAATAGCCCCATATGCATTTGAGACCTGGACAGTGAATAAGGAAGATTATGGAATTGATGCATTTGAATTGTAGTGTTGGCAAAAAATGTTGAAAAAAAATATTGAATGTACCAAGGACTGCTAGAAGAATGAACAAGTCTGTCTTAGAAGGAGTACAGCCAGGTGTTCTTTACTAGCAAGAATAACCAGACTTCATCGCTCATACTTTGATTATGTTGTCAGAAGGGACCAGTCCCTGGAGAAAGACATCATGCTTGGTAAAGTAGAGGGTCAGTGAAAAAGGGGAAGACCCTCAGTGAGATGGATTGGCACAGTGGCTACAATGATGGGCTCAAGCATGGCAAAGATTGTGAAAATGGGATAGGAGTGCTGTGAATTGGAACCAGTTCGATGGCAACTAACAACAACAATTTAGAAAAAGTCAGGGGTTTTTTGTTTTGTTTTTTCTTTTTCAAATAGGTATAGTAGAACCTAACTTGTATTATATTAAGTTGGTTGTAATCCTTTGAGAAGTTTATAGTTTCATTGATATATTAATTTAAAAAAAATTGAGTTAAAAACTGTGGTCTTGTATGATGTAGCAAATAATATTCTCCTAGTCTAGTATGAGAGACTGAACACAAAATGAGAAAGAGCACTCCATCAAGAAGTTTGTGTTTTGATTTTTCTGTTAGCTTGTTTGTCTGTGTTTTATTCCCTCATCCTAACTCCTTCTTTTAGCATGAAGATGAAATGGAAGGAATAGAAAAGAGTGAACTGCTTGACAACTAAGAGAAAAAGTCTCTTGAGGCTGCAAAGTATTTTGGGGCCATTTTGGACTTCTCCTCAGAGAACTTTATGGTGGGAATTGGCTTAGGAGATAGACTATCTTGGATTAACTTGCTTGAAGCCTCTCTTCCCTCAACTGAGTGTAGTCATGCTGTGGAGTACCAAGATAGGGGGGTTGCATCTTCCCCATTTGCCTTCATAGGGTCATCCTACCTGTTTTTTCCTGCAGTCTGGGACCCTATTTTGAGAGATAACTTTTATTCACTACGATAGATAAGGAACTGTGGTGATGTAGGGGTTAAGGCATTTATTTGGCTACTAACCAAAAGGTCAATGATTCAAACCCACCAGTTGCTCCATGGGAGAAAGATGAGGCAGTCTGCTTCCATAAAGATTTATAGCCTTGGAGACCCTATGGGGCAGTTCTACTCTGTGCTATAGAGTCACTATGAGTTGGAATCAACTTGATGGCAGTGGGTTTTTGTTTTTTTCTCAGGGTGGGGTGGGGTGAGGAGTATACAAATAATTTCTCTTGGTGCATTCTTAGCTCTCAACTTATATATTAACTTTGGCAGTTGTTTTGAGAGCTGTAACATAAGCACAACTTACCCAGTGTTATTAAAATAACAAACTAATTATTTTAATACAAAGCCCATGATACAAAGATGGGTACTTTAGATGAAGTCCTCATACAACTTTGTGGGAAAAAAGTAGTATTCCACCCTTGCCCATACTATAATTAGAAGCAGTTAAATACCAATAGGAGATGATACATGATTAAGTACAGAAACTGAACTAATGAGATAAGGAGGGCAGTATAAGCCAAGAAATCAAGGAAAATGGGGGCACTGAATAAGAATTACATATAGTGACTTTGAAGGGCTTCTGGTGGCATAGTGGATAAGGCATCTATCTGGCTACTAACCAGAAGTCAGCAGTGTAAACCCACCAGCTGCTCTGCAGAAGGAAGATGAGACAATCTACTTCTGTAAAGATTTACATCCTCAGAACCCTAATGGGGGTCACTATGACTTGGAAGTGACTCAATGGCAGTAAGATTTTTTTTTTTTTTTTTTTATACTGAATTTGAATTGAGTAACCTAGTGTGAGTTAGCTTGCTTTGCTTCTTGCTGCTGTGTTAGAGTGGAAAGAATTGGCCCTGTCAACTTGAGTACTATAGCTTTTTGTGCACTATCTCCAGACTATGATTCTTGATATTGAAAGCAACATGGTAACTTCTCAACTTTTCTCTAGGTGCCAAGGAGTGGCATCTTGGGGGTAAGAACAGGGCATGTTAGCTGTGGATCTGGTAGAGTGTGATGAAAGTAGGTGGAGCTGGAGTGTATTGACTCTATATTTGAACAATTCAGTGGCATGCACTATTGACAGTGCAGCTGGAATGGTTTGAAGTTTGGTGAAAATCACTGTCAAGAATCATGTTATACTTTGAGTTTGCATAAATACTTCAGGAAGACATACTCTTTGCTGTCCTATGACTACTCTGAGATTTTTGTGAATAGAGATGTACAATGTGAGAGAAGACTTGATTTTTTTTTTTTTTCCACACTAAATATTTAAAGGGAGCTCTGGTAGCATAGTGCCTAAGGCATTTGACTGCTAACCTGAAGGCTGGTGGTTCAAACCCACTAGCCACTGCTCGGAAAAAAGGTTGGGCAATCTACTTCGATAGTGATACTGCCTCAAAAACCCAAGGAGGGGTCGCTATGAGTCGGGTCTGACTCAATGGCGCATAACAACAACAACAAATGTTTAAAGGAAAACTGTTGTCCCTGTACTAACCTTTCTATCAAATGTGGTCATCGTGTTTCTGTTACATCTGAGTGGGAGTCTGCTTATCTCAAGCTAGGTGATTATTTAATGCCAGTCTAAAACCAGCTAAGGGACAAATATTTGAAGGAAACAGAATAATTATTAAGTTCTTGACTTCTTATAATTGTACTTAAAAAAATGCAGAGTAAGTGGTAGAAATCTGTGTATTCCAATATTCTTTTTTTCTTATTTTCTCAATTGTTCTGGGGTGGAGCTTCACAATATGTTCCTTATTTAAGCTTATCTTTGGCTCTCCTATTGATGTCCTGCTTACTATTTGTCTGCAGCTGCAATTCCTTTCTGACTATGAAGCTAGAAGGGGATAAACAGTAAACCTTTGTTATTTACTGGCTTGGGTGGGGAGGGCAAGTATGAGTTATCCTAACACTCTATTAGAGTTATTTCATCCTGGCAAGGTGGTCTTCAAAGAACTTCCACTGCTCTCAGCTTAGCAATGACTTAGACTTGAAGAACAAGCCATGTAAAGCAGAGAACTGTTATTAAAAATACAACAATATTAAAAGCACACATTGTAGAAATTCTGGAGCCCTGAGCCTGAACTCTGCCTAGAACTGTGGGCAATCGTACTATTTGTTCCCTCAGGTCATGGTGTTAGGCCTTGAACCAGACGGAAGCTGAGTATGAGCATCGGATAACTGTACTTTCTCTTTAGTAGACAGCTGGAGCCGTTCTTTGAGGAAAGCTCTTGAAGTGGCTCTGATTAGGAGAAACTCCCCAGCACTTAGGGAAATGGTATCCATAAACAGCTCGAAGTCAGAATACCAACTACAATGTACTGAAATGAAAAGGAATGAGGAGGTTGGTGGTCAGAGTTTTCTAGTCCAACAATTTGTCTGGTCAATGAATATGATCAGGTCTTTCTTGCTGCCTTGATACATTTCAATTTGTTAATGTTGAGATGCAGTATAGGGTTGGAAAGACAAATAGATTTTATCTCAAATTCTGACTCCTATTGATTGGTTGTGGCTGCCTAAGATGTTGATTTGAAAAGATGATGATGTCATGATATCTGGCCATGTAAAGTAAAATAAGAGTCGTCACAATTGAAGGGTACTTTCTGCCATGGGAAGAAAGTGGTGGAGACAGACAATATATACACTCTCTATATAATAATATGTAAAATAAAATAAGAGTCGTCACAATTGAAGGGTACTTTCTGCCATGGGAAGAAAGTGGTGGAGACAGACAATGTATACACTCTCTATATAATAAATACTCATATTGTACCTATTTAGATCCTAAGCTAACAGACTACAAGTCTTTCTGAGGGGGTCAGGAAAGAACTGTGTCATTTTAACTTTTCTTTCTCACAGTCTTAAAGAAAGAAAGAAAAAAAGAAAAGAAAAACCACAATATGCCTTCCATTTTAACCTTGGAAAGTGATATGCTAAAAAAGAGCCAGAGATGAATTAGACCACAATATTGATGTACATACCATGAAATGAGGGGCACAAATTGAAAATATGTAACAATATATATGCTAGTTGTTTTCAAATTTGTTTGACTACATATTCATATATAACCAACTTACTGAGTAAGATATTTTTGAAAGTGTTTTATTTTTGAGCCACTCTATACTTAATGGGAATCAGAGAGGAGAACATCATTCAAAGAATTCAGTTTCAGAAATTCACTTGGCTTAAAAGATAGGAATGTATATCAAGTACAATCAATTGCATGACAAAGTCTCTTTTTTATGTAACTATATTTGTTTATAGCTTCTCACAAAAATTGGCCTCCTGACAGCATCAGAATCCCAGAAGAGCTAGAGTTAATGTTACTCCAGCATCTGTCAAACCAGAAGTAATACAGATTCAGCTATAATCCAATTAACATCAGTTCAGATTTAAAGATTAAAAATATCAGAGAGGGAAGTGTACTCATTCTTTATGTCTTATAAGTAGGGTATAGAGTTGGTAGCTTGCCTGGTTTTTAAGGCTCCCTACATGACAAATATCAATAGTATGATTCTTTGAAACTCGAAGCTAGTCTGAATTTTGTGATCCCTGCTAATTACTTAAGTATGCCATTAAAACCACATAAAATAAACTATAACACTTAAAGGATGTGTTTAGGTATGAGCAGATTTCCTGGCAAAGTTATCATAGAATATTTTATGGATTTGATTTAAAAGTTTATTAAATCCTATGCAAAAAAGAAAAAAGATACTAAGTCATTAACCGGTTGATACCAAGTTGATCCCAACTCATGGAGACCCCTTGTGAGCAAGAGTGGAACTATGCTTTATATTGTTTTCAGTGACTGATTTTTCAGAATTAGGTACCCAGACCTTTCTTCCAAGGATTCTCTGGGTGTACTCAAAAGTCCAGCTTTTTGATTAGCAGCTGAGGATGTTAATTGTTTGCACCATGCAAGAACCACAAGTTTTTTTTTTTGTTGTTGTTGTTGTTTGTCCTTTACTTTTTTTTTTTTTTAATTGTGATTTGGGTGAAAGCATACAGCGCAAATTCACTTTCCATAGAGCAGCTCACATACACTTTGTCTCATGACACTGACTACAATTTACCACAATACAACAACTTCCTTCCCACTTCCTCCCCATAGTTACCTCTTCCCTGTGTCCTTCCCTCCCTGCACCCCGAGCTGTCTCCCTGTGCATACACAGCCCTTCTATTCTCCCGTGATTGATCTCTCCAAGGAGTCTACCTAACGTAAATGTTCAGCTCATATGCCTGTCTTTTTTTTTTTTTTT